>NC_137820.1:22417145-22454645 GCF_963921795.1 Nannobrachium achirus
GTTACAGTTAAAGTTCCTTACTAGACTTCTGCTCTACGGTATGTGAAGTTGCTGTGGCAAATAGATTAATGGTTTGGGAGGACAGTGTGTTTACACAGAGTACAGTACACAGCTTACAAAACAAAACATCAGTGCTGACGCATCACACTGGCCCTCACCCAAGTCTGACACAACCGGAGCAGCATGCTTGGTTGGGGCCTCAGTCTGTAACCACATGAACCCATGGCGTCCGTCGCAATGAGCCGTCGTAACAATCGGCGAAAGCAGGGCGAACAATCAGCTAAAATAGTCGAACGTTCGGGTAAAATAGGTGAACATTCTGCGAAAATCTGGGAACATTCGGCAAACACAGGCGAACATTTGCCGAGAATATGTGAACATTTGGGGGATAATATAGGAAAACGTTTGGTGAACATTCTGCGAAATAGTCAAACATTCTGCGAGAATAGCTGATCTACAAGCTCGCAGCGCGTTGTGAGCTTATAGATCGGCTATTTTCTCTGTTTGACACACAACAAAGTAAGTATGTAGGGTTCAAGTGGTTAACCTTTGTGATCATAAAATAAAACAGTTGCCAAATCAAACGTGCACATCGGCTCACTGAATCGTTAGGGGAGACTGAGACAGGGGGGCTTGTAGCTTATTAGATCAGCTGTTTTCTCTGTTTGTCGGACAACAAAGTACGTAGGGTTTAAGTGGTTAACCTTTTGCGATCGTAAAACAGGGCGGTTGCCAAATCAAACGTGCATCGTTGTGCAGAGTCGTTAAGGGAGACTGAGATGGAGCCTTATTATAGACACGATGCACACACACTCACACATACAGTATAGTACAGTACACTAGGATGGGACGATACGCGATATTATCGTTTATCGTGATAAAGAACACTCACGATAATCGATCGTGGAGATTTCATTTATCGTGATATCGTCCTCCGTTCATGCACTGGGATCAATTCACCTTTTAATTGCAGAACTGCATATCCGGTACCACTTGTCTTAAACCCTCTATAATTGGTAAAAGGTACTTATATACTTGATACAGTCTTTTTTTCACTCTCTATCAAATGTCTTTGCCAAAAAATAGCCGATCTACAAGCTCACAGCGGGCCGCCGCTGTGAGCAGCGGATTTTGATTATCGCGATAATATCGTAAATCGCGATTTCTTTTGTCAGAATTGTCACAATAATCGTGACATGGAAATGTCATATCGTCCCATCCCTAATGTACACACACTCACACATACAGTACAGTACAGTACAGTACACACAGACGTGTTGCGTGCAGGCTCTCATTTCTCTAGCAGCGGGGCCTTCCTTCAGAATAACGCTGCTGTCAAACCAGCCACGGGGGGCTAAATTATTCAAATACTCTAATCCTTCTCTTCTTCCCTTGCCCCCCCCCCCTTCTCTCTCTCCCTCTCCAGCCCTCTGCCACTCATAATTTGTCTTTTCATTGTTGCCAATTTAGAGGCAATCCCTCCCATTAATGGTGCCAACTGTTCTAAATGCTGTCGGAGCTTGAGTGAACGAACGAGGCGAGGGAGTGTAGGAGGAGGAGGAGGAGGAGGAGGAGAGATGTCAGCGACAAGGAAGGAGTGTACGTGTGGCAAAAAGACAATGCGCGGGTATTTTACAAGCTACCATGCCGATATAAACGGGTGATATACTGACTCTCTCCTCTTCATGTTTTTCTCTTCCTTGCTGTGATTGTTAAGCGGGGCTTTGTTTTATTAACTGGTTAAATGTACATATGTGGCTTTATTTGCCTGTCACCAGTAAGCATATTTTGGGGGGAGATGGTGAAATATATGTACATCTGCTTCCATGTGCGCGAGGTTTACTCAAATGCATAAAACTCTGGGTTTATTTTTTTCACTGCGAATCAATTAAATCATATACATTTATGGCTGTGTCTATAAGGTGTGTGTGCATGCGTGTGTGTACGTGTGTGTGTGTGTGTGTGTGTGTGTGTGTGTGTGTGTGTGTGTGTGTGTGTGTGTGTGTGCGTGCGCGCGCGTGCGCGCGCGCATGTTTGTGTGCGTGCGTGTGTGCGTGTGTGTGTGTGTGTGTGTGTGTGTGTGTGTGTGTGTGTGTGTGTGTGTGTGTGTGTGTGTGTGTGTGGAGGGGGGGGGTCATCTTAAAGCCTCTTTCTGTTTTGCATCAACTGAATGAGAACTCCTCCATAAAAGTCTGTTATGCTAATCTGCCTCGAAGATTGTTATTGTCCCTTTATGTTTCCTCCCGAGAGCAACTACCTTCGGTAAACTAGAAATCACCTTTGAATCATGAATATTTGAAGTTGAGGAATAATTTATTCACACGGCTCAATCTGCATTAGAACTGAGACAAACAATGTCAATATTTAATTAGTGAGAAGTTACGCAACCTTCTAGCCGTGGAAGTACATCTGGACGTTTATGAGTGTGAACATAATGTATAGGCTTATGCAGAGCAGCTTTTGAAATGCACCTTGTTTTAATTTCAATAACACAATGGAACCTGTAAATTCAGCCAAGAAACTATTTGAGTTTTGTTTTGATTTTAATCTCAAAGACAGTGAAATTCTGACCTTGTCTCGATACATCTAAAGTTATTTTATTCGATTTTTCTTTTAGTTTTACATTTGGAGGTATGTTATTTATTTTCAAATAAAAAAATCTTCCACAATTTACACATTTCTGTACGTATGTCCAGCTTCTCCATCATAAAAAGTAATATTACGTTAATAATACAGATTAGCTATTTTTACCCTTTATGGTGTTTTAATATGTTGAGGCATAACTTCAAATATTAACACTGGCTCTTTTCAAACGGTCTCAGAAATGACCAGAATCACACAGGAAGTTGAAACAAAAATGAGGAATAAAGATGGAGTGAAGGGAGCTAATATTGATTGGAATAGAAGGAATAAAGAGAGAGAGAGAGAGAGAGAGAGAGAGAGAGAGAGAGAGAGAGAGAGAGAGAGAGAGAGAGAGAGAGAGAGAGAGAGAGAGAGAGACCGAAGGAAGAGAGAGAGAGAGAGGTAGGCATGGTTAAGCTATGGGATGGAACTGCTCTGCTATCTTATATGGGGAGTCCCATATGAAGGTCTGGATTAACAGAATTTAATCCCTCATCAAACAGACAATAACAGTACAGCCTAATCCCCCCCCCATCCCCCCAATTCTCCGATTAGCAGCTCTCCTCTCCCCCTCTCCTCCTCCTCTCCTCTCCTCTCCTCTCCTCTCCTCTCCTCTCCTCTCAGCAGCGCAGCGGGGGCCGATGCTGTCCATTGAGCTCTCCTCCACAATGACCTCTGGTTGAGAACTGGCTAACAACCGCCAGCCAGGGGTTCATCATCACACACGCTGGTCAACAAAGTTTCCCAGGATGAATGGCACTGTGCGGGGAGCGACTCACCTTCCTCCTGCACACCCCTCAGGCACATGCACACATCAAAGGGGGCTTGAGCCCCTGCCCTTTTATCCGCCTGTAAAAACTGCCCTCTCCAGACCATGATTGCAGTTTTTACTGTGGTGAAAGAAATGCAAATGCCCCTCTTTCCATGCCATACCTGAAGAGAATTGCCTTATCCAAACTCTCCTGAACTTGAACGGAGCAGCTTATGTTGAAAGGATTGCATTATTTGTGTAGAAATCTCCAGTATTGACTTGATTATGCTTAGTTCAGTGTGGCGTCAAGCTCGATTGGAGGTCGGATATTTTCGATATTTTCTCCCCAACGCCCTTTTAGAAATTTCAGCCCCTGCCTCTCTAACATTCTCTGCACGTCCCTGACACCCTTTATAGGCCTACGCTTGATTTACACTCCACACTGTGACTCGCTGTGTGCTTATAGATGGGCTAGTTTTGGTGCGCGACATGGCACTGAACATGGTATAAATCAGGCAATACGGTTCCATTTTTTAACACACTTGCTGAGTTAAATTGACACTCCGGATTTTGCTGTGTATGTACTTTTGGCGGCTGCTATAGATATGTTGCATCTGACACTGGCCTCTTTCATTCATTCATATCACAAACACAAGCACGTCTGACATATTGTACTGAAGCCACCAGAATTAAACCAAGTGGAATGCCTGCGGGGGAAGAAAAAAAAACAAAGTCACCTAATGCATTTGAAGAAACCTGGTACAGAGCCCTTGACTTTGAGGACCTTGATGATTTTGCTACAAAGCCTATAATTAGTGGGTGAGATATGGTATGTAATTACCTCTAAGAGCGCGCACCCCAGAGCAAACAAATATGTTCATCAAGCAAATAAAGGATTACTGCCGTATAGGCTCACTCCTTAACCCATCCAAGTCATGCGGGAGACACGGAACAACATAAGAGGAGAGCTGTGCGCGCGTGTGTGTGTGTGTGTGTGTGTGTGCGTGTGTGTGTGTGCGTGTGTGTGCGTGCGTGTGTGTGTGTGTGTTATGGAGAGTGAGAGGGGGAGAGAGAGAGAGAACAGAGAGAAAATGAGAACAGAGCGAGACAAAAACTGCTGACATCCGCTGTAGCGGCTGGAGGAGCCATTTCCTTAGATAAAACATAAATAGGCAAATACTCATTGGGATTACGTGTTTAACTGCGAGAGATACTTATTTGTGTGTGTGTTTTTTTTTTCTCGTATGTTTACTTTTACTTTGAAAATGTGCTAAGTCTAAACCCCCATACCAATTTTGAACCCAAGCTCTTTGGTTGTATTTCCAAATATTTTAGAATAACTCGGAGGAGATGATTCAGTCCAATTGGCCAAATTTAAAGCTTGTAAAAAAATAAGAATGCATCCCACAACGCATCAACAATTCAAAATCAAGGTAAGATTAGTTTTTCTTTGCTGAAGGAGTTGCCCGCCTCAAGTAGAGACAAAATCTTGATTTAAACCGGTGATGATGACCATCTCGGGCGTTGCTGTTGCTTGCCCAAATGCTGAGCCATAATTTCTCTATTAATTAAGGTAATTGTGAGTGAAGAGTGGCCTGTTTGTGAAGTGTAGCCTTGGGGTAAAAAGTTAGTTTGTCTTTTGTTGTTGTTGTTTTTTGCAGCGCCAGGCTGTCGGTTTACCACGCAGGCAGGTACTCAGACGACCTGGAGCCTCTGGGCTCCCAGCAGACGCTTGATGATGGCTGCTGACCTGTGCAGACCCTTTGGGTGTGCAGGTGAAAATATACAGAGATACACTGTGACGTCCCTGTTGACACAACAAGGTCAATAACACAAGGTGAGGATGGGACATGACAGCAGGTCTGAAAGCTTTTCAAAAAACCGTCGGGAGAGACTTTACATGTAAACACTTGCAAACACACACATGTAGTTAACCATATTAAACCTGGCATCCCTATTTTTGGCTTGTAATTATAGGCATGGGTCTTTACACCACAAAAGTATATTCACTGTTTGTGCATGATAATACTGTAAGCCAGGGGTCTTCAACGTTTTCAGGCCAAGGACCCCTTAGTTGAGAGAGAGATGAAGCAGGGACCCCCCACAACCTTATCATAGATTCCATAGTTTCATCTTTTGACAGCACAATCATCAGTGTCATGTCAATTTGTGTTTTCAGATATTGAACCACTTGAACCGACAATACTTAGTAAACTTGACCTTTCACTCTGTACTTGGTGTGCTTTTTCCCTTCTACACCAAAACTCTTTGCCAAAAATAGCCGATCTACAAGCTCACAACGCCTCGCAGCGCGAGGCGTTGTGAGCTTGTAGATCCGCTATTTTTGGCTAAAGTTCTCAGAATATGGACTATAGGGTTCAAGTGGTTAAGATAAAAAAGTAGGAAAAAATGTTTCTATCACACAAAGATTTGGAGGACCCCCTGTAGTAACTCTGAGGACCCCCTAGGGGTCCCGGACCCCCTGTTGAAGACCCCTGCGCTATAAATTCTTTTTCCCGGGAGGTGCAAATGCTGCCTGCACCAACATCACCTGTTCTCTCTCCGTTCCTGAAATATTACCTGTTACAGTATGTATGTACAAAAGTGAACTATCTCTTCGTGGCAACCTACTATTCAATCCCACTACTTATGTCAATCTGTTCCCCATTTTGACCTTGTCCTTTGACCTTTTGAAAACAAAATTTGGCCCTGGGCACCTAGGCTCAATGTAGCCTTGACAGCACGTTGTGGGTTTTTTCTCTCTCTCCCTCTTTCCTGCCAATCTTCACTGAAAAACTATCAATAAAGGCAGAAAAAGCTCAAAAACAACATTGTTTCATCTCTTCGGGGCACCATACAATAATTGAATATCCACCCATTTTTTCTCAAATTATGTTGCTATTAACAGATGGCCAGTATTACTGTGGGCAGGGCAATGAGAGTCACAGTATTCAGTGGTGGATAAAGTACTGATTTTTTTTTACATGAGTAACAGTATCAATACTGCAATGTAAAAGTACTCCGTTACAGGTAAGTGGTTAATGTATGTTTTATAATATTATAATTTATATCTGCAAAGTAACTAGTAACTAAAGTTTTCAAATGAGTAAAAGTACAATATTTTGATCCAAGATGTAGTGGAGTAGAAGTAAAAGTACTGGACATTGGAAATACTCAAGTAAAGCACAAATACCACAAACTTTTACAGTACAGTACAAAGTACAGTACTTAAGTAAATGTAGTTACTTTACACCACTGACAGTATTGTTGTATCTCTTACCCCTACATGCTGGAATTCCCTTTGAAACTAGACAATGATTCCATCTGTATTTATATTTCATCTACTTGAAGAATCAAATTCCTTCCTGGCCTACCTATAACCTCACTTCCAGTAGACACACATACGGTACAGCACTGTCTTCAGTATCTCCTATTTTTATGGTATCACAGCTATATCCAGTACAGTATGCCTGGTTTCAAGTAGAAGGAGCGCTGCAGACAAAAAAATCTGATGTGTTCCCTGTCCTGGCAACAACTTTATTTCCACATTCGCTTGCAGGCTGGTTGTCCATCAAACTGAATGGAGCCATCACTTTGTTTTGGGTATAGTAAAAAAAACTCCCACACCAACTTCAGCTGCTTATTCGGAGGGTAAAGAGCTGGTGGCAATATCCTTCCCTCAGTCACTTTTTCACGTTATATTGGGACAAAAGAAATATATAACCTGCTTGACACAGATTTCACACATCACTTTCATTGTTTAAGTTAGTGGGAGGTACTGCAGTGTAGGCTTGATCAATGTCCCTGAAGAGTGGTGTGTTAAGGGATGTTTCCTTCTCACAATCGGGTATTTTATATTATAAAGAAACTCGTAAAGGCAAAAAGGGGACATTTTGGGGGCAATATTCACTGCCTTTACTTGAGTAATTTTCAATACAAGCAATCTTACTTCCACTTGAGTTATTTAAGTATTTTATTTATTTTTTTATCCCAGATTTTTGTAACTCATTTAGTTTTACCCGCAATTGTCTAATTGTAATCATGGGCGCTACACTTCCTCTGCCAACCTGGGGAGAGACTCATGCTTCCTTCTATGCATGTAGAGTCCAAGATGCTTCTTTTCACCTGACAGGGGGAGTTTTCCCAGTTGGATGTGGCACGTGGAAGGAACAACCAGCTCCTTTCCCCTCTATCAGGAGCCCTGGCTGGCCAGGGGGAGGCAGTCCCAGGATGTTTTTTTGTGACGGTACCTACCCTAGGGGACACAGGGAAGGCCACACAGAAAGGCCAATCCCACCTAGGGTGTGGGCACTGATGACGTGGAGGAGAGAACACGCCCCCAGCTCCCACAGCGTCCCCCAGTGGGCATCGAACCCAGGTCCTTCTAGCTGTGAGGCGACAGGGCTACCGACTGCGCCACCATGCCCCCTCCCCTCATATCAGTATAACAGTATACTTCTACTTGAGTAGGATATTCTGGTACTCCAGTACAAAGAGGAAGAGAAAGATTGACTTGGAAACCAGCAAGGCCTCGCAAGAGGTCACACGCACGGCACGCAAGCATGCACATACGCACAGACGCATGCACGCACGCACATACACACACACACACACCTGCCAGCTTTCCTCTTCACCAACCATCTCACTAACACTCACCCTTTATACTGCCTCAAATTGCATGGGATCTTGTGTTTGTGTGTGTGTGTGTGTGTGTGTGTGTGTGTGTGTGTGTGTGTGTGTGTGTGTGTGTGTGTGTGTGTGTGTGTGTGTGTGTGTGTGTGTGTGTGTGTGTGTGTGTGTGTGTGTGTGTGTGTGTTCGTGTTCCTTGGAGCCAAACCAACGCAGCAGTTAGATAGGGCTCAAGCTGAGAAATGTTGTAGCGCTGCCAAAAACAGTAAAGCCGCCCCTACTGATACCAGTTATTAATATTTAACTGTCCACTATTAAAGTTTAAAGTGGTTGAGATGGAGCAGGGGGCGGGGTGTGCGCGCTACTTCAAATGATCACTGTCCGTACTGCACAGTAAACACCTTCACCAAAGCACCTGACAGCGTTACTGTGTGGATTTAGGGAGCATTAGGCAAACAGCGCATGAAACTGTGTTGTTTTTGCATGGTGCAGATGCCATCGAAAACTCCCATAGTTTATACACCATGCAGATATACATTCAAATAGACCAGGGGTTCTCAAACCTTTTTAGGCCGCGACCCCCAAAATAAACACATTTGAACTGGGGACCCCCACCCTGACAAGCAATTGGAATTGTAGGTATTACATTTAATGAGACTCGGTTCCACAGATGAATATTGTGAAAATAGCAGATCTACATGCTCACAACGCCTCGCAACGCGAGGTGTTGTGAGCATGTAGATTGGCTATTTTCAAAATGTTCGCCTCTTGCTTACTTAATATTTGACAGTTTGGCCAGTTTGGTATTAAAACGGTCTTGAAAGTCGTTAAATTGTCACTTTAGAAAAGTGCAGATACAATGTGTATACACTTATACTGTGTGTTGGTTTGTTTACCATTGAGTGAGAAAAAAAATGACGTTGAGCTAATCATCTGGGGAGTTTGAGAACCACTGAAATAGACACTGTCGACATTGAGATAGATAGATAGATATATACTGTAGGTAGACCTTGATGAGGACCTGTGACATTATCCACCATGTGTTCTATGAATGAACGTGTTGTTCATCCATACATGTGATTGTATGCGTGAGGCCGTGTTGCGAGGCTGCATTAGTCAGATTTTGATTGTCACATTTATAGGCCTCAGTCACCAGGGTGCAGTGAAAAGCCTCGTGGCATTTCCTTTGCCATAAAATCCCTATACATTTATGTTTATTTGCCATTGTAAACCGGCACTCGGAACAAATAAAAACTCCATATGGTTCGTTGTGCCGCTTCGCGTTCAGTAAACAGTCATAAAATGCACGGTTTAATTCCAGAACATATATGAAAATATGTAGGCTTTCTATTTTTTAAGCGTGGTTTCTGTTTTGCTTCTGCGTCACATTTTGGTCAATAAGGAGCTCTCGACAGGAATGTTTACAGTATATTGGCTTATGTTCAGGGTCCTTTTGAATAGAGCTCGAAATGCACCAACGTTTCTCATGTAAACTCGGTGCAGTTTGATTTGCTCTATACGATTAACATCATTCTTCAAAAGTGAGCCGGCAAAGACGAGTGGAACCTGTTACCTCGGTCACTAGTGAGTGGTCTTTGTGCGCCATCCTCTCCTCCGGAGCGTGACCCCTTTCTGACGTTTTGAGGCAAACGAGTCAAACCAAGGTTAAAACCGGGAGAGATGTAGTGCGAGATTCAGCGATGTTCCACCTCCCCTCTTACCCAGAGCTTCTATAAAAGAATAGGCTGGCTGGCTAAAAGTGAGCATGAAAAATACCCCACCTCCACGTTGACCCACATCATCCATTATGTGTGGTGATTATGAGAACAGAACTGCCTTATGGGTAGCCGCGGTTCTGGGGAAACAATAGCTCACTGTCAAGGCTGCTTTTTAACCATAGGATGACCAGCTTTATTATGGTCTGATTATTGAGTTGCCGCCAACCCCCCCACCAAAGTCTTTATTTCAGTTGTTCCCTTGAACTGCTGTATCGGTCTATGACCTGCTTACATTTATATTCAGATAAATGTACCAACAATATTGCGCCACACACACAAACACTTCCACACACAGAGGTCAGGACCACAAATGAACCAGCAGTTGACAAGGGCCGGCGGGGACCGGGATGTGACCTGGAGGATGATGGTGGATCATTGGTTGACTAGCTGTCCCAGCTTCCGGAGAAAGAAAAAAACCAAGGGGACCTGAAATAAAAGGTGAGCCTTTCCCCCTAAACTGCTAGATGTCACAGTGCTTCTTCTAATGCATAATGCATTCATGCAAATGACAATGCTCCACTCTGAGAAATGGCAGGGGGAACCTAAATCTTTGCCAAAATTAGGCTTTTAATGAAATTTCCATGAATGCAAATCCCGACCAAGTCTGAATGTAATTCTGTCCAGGAATTAAACTAAATAAGTTGGCCTGGTTTATCTTAATAGCTGATCTCAGCTCAGTGGGAGCTGGTATTAAGCCCGCCGGTCGCAGCGCGCCGCTCAACGCAATCACAGCTTTGCCCTCTCTTGCGTAGCTTACTCCAGTGACCAGAGCAGAATTAACACACGTGCGTGCGCACACACAAACTCTTCAACTCAATCACTCACTCACTCTGCCTCTCTCTCGCGCACACATGCGCACACACACGCACGCACGCCTCAGTGAATTCCAATATGACATCTCTCCATTGATATTATGCAAGTAATTATACTGAGGTGATTATTAGAGAAGGCTCACCTAAACATGGAATGTAATGGAGTTTGTTTAGTGGGTCACTGTCATTCAACACAAGCCTGTATTTAAACTCACCTTTTATTTATTATGTTACTATTATGAGCAGTGTGCACATAATCATTATACCTTTTACACAAAGTAAGTCTCCTTTCCAATCCAATTCACATGTGTTTTATTTTTTTACTTTTCTTTCTTCGTTTTTCAATTCACATCTTAAATTGCTGAATATAGATTTTCTGTATTGAGTATTGTGCATCACACTGTTATGATAATTATATGTGTGCGTGTGCATGCAAGGTGTGCATGCAAGGTGCTCTCTCCATTACCTGACATATCACCTGACACAGTAGTGAGGCCCTTGAAAGCACGCGGCCCTTCATTATCAAGCCATTCGGATTAGAACAGATTAGGCTATTATATAGATATGTATAAGAGACTAATGCTTCACTAATTAACACATCATTATGTTAAGCTCACAGCTTGTGGTCTATAATTGTGTGTGTGCGTGCGTGCGTGTGTGTGCGTGCGTGCGTGCGTGCGTGCGTGCGTGCGTGCACATGTGCATGTGCGAAAGTGCATCTGTGCATGTTTCTGTGTGCCCATTTATGCAAACAATACTGTATGTGTGCATGCATGTGCATTCAAGAACCTGAGGAGCACAGTAAAATCTGGAGCTTGAATGTATCATTTAAACATGAATGTACCTTTCTGAGTTAAATTAACACTTGTGCATGCATTGTCCAAAGTGTACAAATGGACCATTGGACCCGTAATGTGACTTTGACTTGACTGTATTTTACATGCTAGTCAACCACAATAACACCGGTGTCCCTATTTTGGTCCAAAATGTTCAAAAAGTGTCTTAAAGGACAATTCCGGATTAGTCCTTTTGTTACCATAATCTGATGTTATTCCATCCCGTAACCAGTCATATAGAGGCAAGGGGGAATCTATTTCTAGCGCACGGCAGCTATGAGCCGGGGGTGGGATCTAGCGGCCGTTCGACTTTTTACGGCAAACATATCCACCGTTATGAAGGAGAGATTCTGGAGTCCGGAATTCTCCTTTAATATATAGCAAAAATAGCCAATCTACAAGCTCAAGTTGTGATGCGATGCGTTGTGAGCTTGTAGATGGGATATTTTCCACAATTCATCATACAACGAAGTATACAGGGCTTAAGTGGTTAATGAATGGTCACTGACAGTGTCTCTTGTCTCTCTGCTCAGGTGAAAAAGGGAGGATCTGTGTGCTGTGATCAACTTTGGAAGTTGATCATTTGCTAGGCCACTTTGTGGGCAGAACACCTCCGGCCTTTTTAATTCTGCTCCAGCACAGACATGACTGAGGGTAACTGCCAATGATAACTAGTAATTACATCCATTTAAAATGTGCATTATTTTACCCCTGCATTGAATAAACTAGTGAGGCAGAAAATTGTCCAGTTTTATCCCTCGTCGTATAAACACCCATTTTTGAGAGGAAGCACTTATATTTGATAGGTTTCATCCTTCACTGAAACTAAACACTGTCGTAGGGGCGGTTCATGTTAATTGTCATTGTGACAGACTGACAGGGAGACAGGCGGCCAGGCCGAGGACACAGTCCCAGTGTGAAGGCCAGAATTAATCTCTCCGAATTCACAGTAATGAATCTTACCCCTCGGCCCTTAAAAACCTCAACCAGGGATTCATCTTTTGAACTTAGACTATGGTACAAAATATTTCCAACAAAACCACAAAGCGGAGACATGATTTCCTGGGTGGAAACACAGTTGAATGAACACCTCCCGTCTATTCAGGCACAGAACTTTCTCTTAATACTAACCTAGACCTGCTGGTGTGTGCGTGCGGCGTGCGTGTGTGTGCGTTCGTGCATGTGTGCGTGTGTGTGTGTGTGTGTGTGTGTGTGTGCTTTCATGGACTCATTGTGTGCATGTGGCACGGAGTGATAGGAGTCTTTATAAAAGAGCAGAGCCTTCCACAGATTAGGCTCCATTAGCATTTAAGGTACTGTCATAAATTCCTCCCCAAAGTGGAGAGGAGAGGCAGGACAAATGAAGTAGGATTAATAGGGACTCAGGCCTGACCGATAGCGGGGATTGGGAAGTGCAGGGTCACCTTGGGATAGAGGGGCATGAGGATAGGAACAGGATGGGGGCGAGGCGTCGAGGAAAGCGAGGCTCCTCTTAGACATAGACACATGAAACGTTCAGTGCGGTTGGATTTTGATAAAAGGAGAAATTGAGTGTGAAAGGTACAGGTGTGAGAGACGAAGATAGAAGCTAAGACCATAGAAGAACAGGAATGGGCTAACTTAGGTCTGTGACCTTCCCTGCCACTGACCTCCATGGAAGTAATGAGGTCACCGTGAGGAGACGGATAGCCACTGTGTGTGTGTGTGTGTGTGTGTGTGTGTGTGTGTGTGTGTGTGTGTGTGTGTGTGTGTGTGTGTGTGTGTGTATACACCCGCACAAATTACCTCACAGTATTTGGCACTGGGTCAAATCTGCACAAAGGGATCTAGGTGTATTCCATGCAACCCTCTACCGTCGCACTCACTTTCTCTACATTTATTGACAACTAGTCCAGGCGATGTGCACAGCCAAACTATATGCAGACTTTGGGGTTATGGTTTAGGTTTTTGAGAGTGATTTAATCCTGAGGTATGTGACAACGTGGTCATCCCATCGTGGAATCGTTTCCACAACCATGATTGATTGATTGATTATCGAGTATTTTTTTTAGACAAAAGAGGAGAACAAGTATAGTCAATACATTAAAATAATGTAGTACATTACAAGTACAGTTAAACACCCTGCCTAAAAGGAACATCCCAAATAAGTCTTTTTATGGTCTTTTTTACGTCGGAAGTCCTAGGTATTCAACTCATGGATATACGGTAACAAATAAGAAAAAACAAACAAACATCATCAAAGTTATACTAACAGTATATGTACAGGGTAGCGGAGACAAGGGGGGTGGGGCTAAGGTAAGGGGGGTTAAGGGGGGGCTCACTTCTCGCCTGTCTATGGGAGAAATGATCTCCACCTCTGGCCTCCTGAAAGATGAGTTTTCAGGGCAGTCTTGGAGGAAGCCAGCGAGCGACATGTTTTAAGGGAGGTAGTCAAGGAATTCCACACTTGGGTGGCAGTGATGTAGAAGGAGAATTTACCCATATTTGTGTTATGGGTTTGTGTTACCAGATCGTCGTATGGTGTTGTGGCTGTGGGTGTCGTTAACTTTTTGGAGATATTTGGTCAGATAGCTGGGACTGAGGGGATTGAGGGCAGATTTGCATTGACCATTCTGAAAGTCAATCACATTTTTTGTTGTTTTACCCTGTCTTCCACATTGAGACATCTTAGGCAAGCAGAAGTTGAGAAGTTGATGTTTAACCATTTACAATTTAAGCATTTAGCAGACGCTCTTAATCCAGAGCGGTTTGCAATAAGCAAGGTAATACATCAGTACATCAACATCAATACATCAAATGGAAAGAAATAGTATGCTAATCTAAGAAAAATACGTAGACCAAGCACCTATTAAGCTGTTACAAGCTAAGCTATGTGTGCTAATAACACAACATGGATTGGAACATAGCATGTGTCAATCTGCGTTCTTGTACTATGGAGATGATATCCAAAGGGCTCTTTGCCCGCTCTCTCATAAAACAGTCCTTTAGTTTGCAGGCAGCGTCTGTCTGTCCTGCCGTTCTCTGGCGGTGTGTGTGTGTGTGTGTGTGTGTGTGTGTGTGTGTGTGTGTGTGTGTGTGTGTGTGTGTGTGTAAAAGCCAAGTCCCAATTAAGGGACCTATAGAAATGTGTCTGTGACCCACACACGGGTCCCGACCCACTGTTTGGGAACCACAGTCTACTATGTACCGTATATAAAGATGTGTATGGCTGCATGTATGGATGTGCTGCAACTGAAGCTCTAGTGTGACTGTCTGTCTGTATGCTGAATCATTGACCGGCATTGGGCCTGGAACAGAGTTTCCCCTCCTGCGATCCGCAGGCTGAAGTTTGACTTGACTTTCAGCCAGCCAAGGAGGTGAGGGCGAATGTCTGCCTTTATGCAGTTTAACTCCCAAGCCTTACAGTAGCAGGGACAAGGTGACTTACAGTTAATCTATAAGAATAAGGAGCCAGGCAGGCGCCCTCGGCTTTTATTAGATCTCCGATACTCCCGTCCCCAACCCCAGTCCCAGCCTCGGCCCCTGGATTGGCACTCAGCGGTCTCTGCCTTTGGGAAAGGCTCCGTCGCAAATCACTCCAGACAGCGTCTATGACATCCACCTGAAAACCACCTTTCCTTTAACCGGGACCGGGGGGTGCCGAGGCAACAGAGGAGGGGAACATGTCAATGTCTCCTCACATTTGCTGCGTGGAGAAAGTGAGAGAGTGTGAGAGAGAGACTAGAGGGATCTATCAGTCAGAGCTTAAGGAGTTTTCTAACAGTACATTGACCTTGAGTGCTCGCCATTGATTTCCACTAACTCCTCCCAAACAGCGTCCCGAACCCCGCCGAGCACCGCGGGACCCTGATTGGGAACAGATTTCCCAAATTCCGATAGCGTGCCACCTGCCCGGGATGATGGATAGTCCTCCTGCATCCCATCAATCCTCACCTGCTGCCGAGGAGGTGACACCTGGGCCAGATTTATCATCATATACGACATCCAGCCAAACGGCCAATCAGAGCGGGGCATACTAAGCAGAGGCCCCTCCCCCCTTGGAGGGTTCCATTATGGTTAGAAAACAGATTTATTCCTGCTCCGTGACAAGAGGAGCAGAAAGGAGGAGAGAGGAGGGAGGGAAGGAAGGAAGGAAAGGATAGGAGGGAGAGAGGGCCTCAGGGTGAACAAAGGGTTAACCACTTAAGCCCTATGTACTTTATATGCCGTGATGTACAGCGAAAATAGCTCGTCCACAAGCTCACAGTGCATTGAATGGCTGCACGTTGTGAGATTGTAGATCTGGTATTGTCACTATTTTAGATTTATTTTCTTGCTACAATGTTCGCCTATAATGATTATGCCAAAAATAGGTACGGCGGAGTGAAGGTGGTTAAACTGAAAGCGAGAGATGGCACAGTGGATTATTGTTTCTAAATATGGCTGCAATGGAAGCAAAAGTTAGTGTAAAGACAAACTCCTTTAAGTCGTCTCAGTAACATTCACTTTTGTCTGCGAGGCATACTATACTTCACGCTGCATATATGAAAACACTCGGCCAGCCCCTCCTCGCCTAGAGTCCCGCTCACTGTAGGCCTCTGTGTTCATACACATATGATTCACGATATATCACATGATGGAGGAATCTAATTTCCATCTCTCCCAAAAACGATCATGGAAGCAGAAGAGGGAATCACAGGACCATGAATGCGCTAATCTAATTAATATCCTCCTGTTCCTGCCACTGATTTTATGACTAGTTAAAAACCTTCTGCTATTTTTATGGCTATTAGAAGCCAAGTGTGAGCTATCTTTTACTTCAGTCTATTTTCTCTCTTCACCAACGCTTGGCCGAACGTAGAAATTAACAGCCTTTAGGGAGGGGTTTAGAGTTCAATGGACAGAGAGGCCAACCAGCTTTGGTACAGTTGAACAAACCCTCAAAAAGATTGATTCAGGATGAGACCAAATCCACTATTCAGAAATACAGAACGATAATGGCAAAACAAAATATCAGTTTCCTTCACAACAATGACTTTTCAAGCCCCTCAAAAAACATATCCTTGCCCTGTTCTGCTCTTACTTGCCCTACACCTCCCCCTCCATCCATCCATCCATCCATCCATCCATCCATCCATCCATCCAGGGGCATCACAAGGGGGGGAGGGGGGAGGGGGGGGGGGGGTGGGACTGAGTTACTGGGGCCCAAGGTGGAGGGGCCTTCATTATTTTATAGCTGCTATTTAAAAATAGCAGATCTACAAGCTCACAGTGCGGCACCGAGTGCCGTGCTGCAAGCTTGTAGATCTGCTATTTTTGAAAAGTCGTGAAAATGTGGGCAATTCTTTCAATATATGTATCTCAAATTCAGCATATACCGGTAGGGGCGTCCCTGGAACTAAATATTTTGAGAGGGGGCCCGTGGCCAAATATATATCATTTTGGGGGTCCTTCACATGAAAAAGCTTGAGCACCACTGACATAGAAACATAGGTTTATAAAAAAAACCTTAGAAGGAATTGAAATATTCAAAATTCAAAGAATTTTCAAAAATAGCAGATCTACAAGCTCGCAGCGTGGCACTCAGTGCCGCGCTGTGAGCTTGTAGATCTGCTATTTTTCAATAGTTAAAGTACCCAGGGGCCCCGAATTTGGTGCGACGCCCCTGCCTCCCCCTCCATCCATCCATCCATCCATCCATCCATCCATCCATCCATCTCTTACTTTAGCTTGGCATAGCTACAGTGGTTACTCAAAGGCTCACCAGGCAGTGCTTTAGCCCTGTGTAATCCTGCCAACCCTATTTCATTAGCCACGCGGCCTAAAGAGCTTAACGACACAGCCCCAGATCGCAGAAGAAGGAAAAGAAGAAGAGTGGGAGGGAGGGAGGGGGGGATCTACACACACAACACAGATTCTTCAGAATACATGGCCGTTCAGCCAATATTTCCTCCCTCTCTGCGCTCCTCACCATTCCTCTCTGCCGCTCCATCTCCATCTTGCAAATGAGCCCAGAATGGATTAGAGATGGCATCAATGGGATGAGACGTATTACCAATCGATTTGGAGAGAGCGCGGCATTGTTCTTCCCAGAGTGAAACTTTGGTTCTGGCCTGCACTCCAATGCCTAATGCTGCTGATTTGGAGATGAAGTTATTATGGGGGAGCAAGTCAAGGAGTCTCTCTCTCTCTCTCTCTCTCTCTCTCTCTCTCTCTCTCTCTCTCTCTCTCTCTCTCTCTCTCTCTCTCTGTCCCTCTCTCCTTCCGACTCTCTCACTTCATCCAAGACTATACCGCTTGCGTCTAATCAGTGAAGTCAATGGCAGCTGTATTGTGGCTTGTCTGCATTGTCTGGGAGAAATGTGTTTCGTATAGGAGGCTGTAAAGTAGCTTTGTACTGATCTGGGGAGAAGGGAGGATAAACAAGCAGATTGGGAGAGTCGTGATCAGTGTTAATGGTGATTGTTTAGGCTCGCTCTTTTCACTGATGCCGTCTCTCCGGCAGCCAAAATCACCATCCTCCTGATTAGACACAACTGAAATGAATGCTAAAAATGGCCAGGCTTTCTCTTGCTGCATCCTTTTTATCTCGCACTATAGCTTTAGCAGAATAGGCCTCATACAAAATCAGCTTTTTCCTCTGGGTTGACCAAATTATTCTGCCCAGAAGTCAACAGTAATTTATTTTGTAGGTCTGCAACTATTGATTATTTTCTTAGTGATTATTCTATCGTCACTTCTTTTAATTAATACAAAATAATGCGATTTTTTTGAGCGGTGATAGCCGCTTCCTACTTTTGACTTAGTGTGTCCCTGTGTTCCTATGTCCCTATGTGTGGTGCAGCACGAACAGCTGCAATACCACTGGGTGACCAGTGGCAGGCCTGGGCATAAAGTTATAATAAGTATAGAGAGGGCACCAGATATCCCCGCCCGTCCACTTGTATTGAGTTGCTCACCCAGCGCATGAAGCCAAATTTCAACCCCTTCTTCCGGTTGTAAAACGTGACGTAGTGGGGCCTAATTGACGCGTTTTGCGTCATAGTTTGTGTTCATGGACGCGCTGGGACTCCAATTCATGAACGAGCACTTCCGGTATGAACGCGCAGTCAATACAAAGAAGCCTAGATGCGCGTTCATGTTTCTGACCCCATCCGCAGTACCTCAAACGGCCACCATGTCAATTTGGCTTCAGGCCTCCCCCTGGTGTCTGGGGGCTTGTAGCCTGGGTGACCAAGTGGCGCTGTTGAGCAGCCACGTTATAGCTGCTCAAATGCACGGCTCCACTTCGAACGGTTTGACTTTTTTGTTATAATTGTAAAAAACACTAATGACACTAATTTGGTTAGTCTGATTAATCAGGCCTATTTCATACTTTGTTGTACAATGGTGTCATGCACATGTTTTATAAATAACCCAACTAATCGATTACATGGATTAGTTTGATTAACTAGTAATTTGTGGGGGCAAAGCTTGACTAAACTATATGTTTACCATACTAACAGAAGTTAGAGGAAGAGGTGTCTCAAAAAAAATAAAAAAATAAAAACGTTCTTGTTTTACGAAAACGTCCAGTCCCATAGCATCAACATTTATACGAGTTTTTTTTGCACGTGTTATATAAAAAAAAAGAAAAAAAGAGAAAAGAAAATAATTGCATATATGGATATAAAATGTCAAATATTAAATGTAAAATTGAAATTATTGCAATAAAAAGTATATAAAAAAACATTTATACGAGTGAGTTTGAGAGCATGGTCAAATAGTGTACACCAACATGGTGGTCATACTGTATATACTGTATAAGAAACAGTATCATAGGCATAATTCTATAATTGGCTGGCCTCACAGAATTTAGAGGAGGGAGGACCTTTTGTACTTTGACACTATGCAGTGTTAACATGAAAAGCCATTAACAGCTTAGTGTTGGGCTGGATCCTAAATCTAAATCTCAGAAACACACAAACAAGTTTATCTCAGTCAACAGCATTTTAGACATAATTGGAAACCTGCAAGGAGTTTATCATTCACAATAGAACTGTAACCTAAACATCTTTTTCATTATTTATATCCCATTTAAGGTTGTTATTGCGACTGTAGGTCGCAGTTTACTGTCAGAACCGGCACAGCTTGTCCGTATGTATGTATGTATGTATGTATGTATGTATGTATGTATGTATGTATGTAGTGTAATGCCTGATACTGTGGTGATGTGTCACTGTGACATCGCAGTGATGATGTCAGATACTCAGAGCAGGGATCTCCATATATGGGCATAACATGGATTCTGTTAGGGATCTCCATATATGGGCATAAAAGGGATTAGTGATGTCAGATACTCAGAGCAGGGATCTCCATATATGGGCATAAAAGGGATTCTCTTTGGGATCGAGCAGGGATCTCATCATAAATTGCTGAAAACTACTGTATCACTTTTCCCTTTTTTGTATTTTTTTTATCAATTCCAATTAGAATGTATACATGCTAAAATGGACCCACTAGTATTGCTTTTCAGTCTCATCACAGAACAGTAGTAGGCCTACAGCTAAACGTCCAACACTTATGATACAGTAAGAGGCAGCAAGGTTTCTGCTTGATTTCATCATAATATCAGTTACATACATGTCTCTCAAAGATAAGCAAGCATAGGGAGTACAGTTGAGTCTTGAACATACGGATCCTATTCATACTCGTGTTCCATCTCATATAGAGATAACTAAACTTGATGAACAATGTTAAAATAGCTTATAAAGTTACAATAGATAAGCTACTAGTCGGATTAGCTTCAGCAAAGGCTAATTTGGCTACAGTAAATAAAAGTAGAAATAATCTCTTTACAATTAAAGTCTTACACACAAAGTATTGTCATGAAGATTTACTCAAAGTACCAAATGTAAAAAGTGCCCATTATACAGAATGGCCCATTTCACAATCATTAATCATTAATAATGCATTAATGTGTTAGCTGGTAAAGGTGGGTCTGATTTAAATTATTTTATGCGCTGCCGGATAGCTTAACCTATAATAATACTTCATCTATCAGATAAATTATTAATAATAAAAATCAGCAAAGTAACTAGTAACTAAAGCTCTCAAGTTATTACTGGAGTAAAAAGTACAAATGTTTCTCAGCGATGTTGTGGAATGTAGTATTGGAAAAGATGGAAATACTTGAGTAAAGTAAAAGTACCTTAAAATTGTGCTTTAGTACAATAAATGAACTTATAACCTTCCCGATTTGTCAATATGCTATGTAAGCTGAATATCCGGTTTGACTTTGCGTGCATTAGTTCTTGTAGCACCATTTCTCAGAAAAAGTACTTTACTCATATTTACTACCACACAAGTAACAATAATTCTTTACTCTAATGTGTGTAAACCATTAAACGTGGCTTCCTTTTCAGCCTTGCATAAACTGTCAACCTATAAATCCGTTTTCACCATACCTTTTAAAAATCACATACCATTCATGGTTGAAAACGCAGCCGTTGTCCTAGGTCAGGACATGGGTCTTCAACAGGGTGTCTGGGGTTCAGAGGTCCACCAAATTTTCTTTTCTTTTTAGTTGTCTGTCTATCCAGGGCTGGGTCAGTCATGAGGTGCAGCTGTCAGGACACAAGGAAGCTGCGAGAGAAAATAATCGTACAACTTTTCATTTTTGTGGCGCCCCTACGGGCTGAAGTGATCACACTGTTGGAGGTGCGCTGTATAGAGGCTTCTGAACATGCGATTTCAATTTGGGGTTGTCATTTTCTTTGCAAGAAATATGCCCCAGCAACTATATTATGAATCTAATTGTAATCCTTCTGCTGACCAGCCCCATAGCGAGGTCTCCGCGTTGTGTTTAGGTGGAATGTAGATACCAGGGCAGGAAAGATGGACAAGGAACAAGACTATACTGTCATCCTGTGCAGCATTCATGTGGACTAGCTCACACACAGTTAGCTATTAGCATGAACATCAAAACAACAAATGTACAGAACCAGTAAGAAAACAGTAAATTCCTTAACACAACACATGCCTCTTGTAACAAACATGCTGTGTAATGTTTTAGGATAAATTCAGACTTTGAAACTAATATTTTTTTATAGTATTCATTGGTGCAAATTCCTTCCTTACCTTTCAGAAACAAAGGAAAGACTAAAGCCTATGGTGGCTGCGGAGGAAAAAAAAGGCAAAAGCACAACAGCACAGCAGCACACACAATACAGGAGTCAGCATTTGTTTTGCACAAAAAACTTTCATTGGGCTAGAAATGGCCCCACAAAACGATGGTTTAGTGATGAGTTTTGTTTATATATTTTTTACTTTAGTGGCAAATAGGGATGGGACGATACGCGATATTATCGTTTATCGTGATGAAAAACACTCAAGATAATCGTATCGTGGAGATTTAATTTATCGTGATATCGTCCTCCGTCATGTACTGGGATCAATTGACCTTTTCTTTGCCAAGCTGCATATCCGGTACCAGTTAAACCCTCTATAATTGGTAAAAGGTACTTGATATACGTACTTGATACTGTCTTTTTTTCACTCTCTATCAAATGTCTTAGCCAAAAAAATGCCGATCTATAAGCTCACAACGCGTCGCGTTGCGACACGTTGTGAGCTTGTAGATCTGCAAATTTTTTTGGGCAAATGTTCCGGCCCAGGATAATGGATTTTGATTATCACGATAATATCGTAAATCGCGATTTCTTTTGTCACAATAATCGTGATATGAAATATTCATATTGTCCCATCCCTAGTGGCAAGGTGAAATTACTATTGACTTGTTTTGAGGTCCCTCGATGGATGATAACAATTTGGGACAGGTTGTTCATGATTTGTGGCATTTTTTGCAAAACAGGCACCTCCTGAAAACGTTGGATTCCAATTGTAGGAATGGAATATGAAATATCTGACTGACACATATAAATGTGTACTGATTTGCTTGAGTTTCTATAGGAGAAGTATAGAAAATAGTGTGTTTTAAGAAAACCCCAAAAGGACATGAATTGTCAGGTGGAAATGGGCGTGGCCTATATGGGAAGTTACGTCACGATCCAAGAAATCAATTTCTCAAAAGTTGCCTTGCGAGCGAAAAGAGATTCAAACAAACGTAATGGAATATCCTCCTAATTGTGCCGTAAAGCGTTACTGTATATACTCTGTAATTCTTGCCTTCCCAAAAGCAGTAATACTTAATCTTAAATCTAATTAAGCGAAAGTAGAATTACTGATTTTTAGAAGTGCATAAAAAAAGCTACTCAATTACATTAAGTACTACTACCCTGGCTCTACCCTGCAGGGGACCGGTGGGCTGAAAACGTCCAGAGGTCCGGTCAGGTTGTCACACAGGCTGTGCGAGGGGGCGGGCGGAGGGGCAGAGGCTGTTGCCATATTTCTTCATGAGGGCGACAGTGACAGAGGAGAGGCGAATATGAATGGCCTGTCACAGGAAATGAGGACGAATAGTTTCTGTGTTCCGTGGCAGGAGAACTCTTCAAGCATCAAGGAGGACTTAAAGCCGGAGCGACCACATCTGGTATCTCCACAACTATATGTGGAGCCTCAGATCTCTTTAAATAAAAGACTGGTAGTTATCAAATAAAATCCATTATTTAGTATGATCATTGGATCATTTGTTTGTTAATGTTATTTCACTGGACAGACTGACCTAATTCTTATGACAATGGCCTCCTAAAAAGAAAGGGTCCTCCTCACTCAGGCAGGGGGATTCAATAGTCTCACAGATAGAAGGCTCCTCATTTTGTGGTTTGTTCTTTGTTCTTTGTTTTGCAATAGCATTCACACTCCTTCCTTCCTCTCTGTAGCACTCTCTCTCTCTCTCTCTCTCTCTCTCTCTCTCTCTCTGTCCCATCATTAGTGGCTGTCCCACGTTGAGGAGAGAGTAATCTGAACTACGTGTCCCAGGGGCCCACTCTTTTACTTCCAGCTGTAGGAATAAGCGGCCTATTGATTAGTTATCAGCCCGTAATTGGGCTGCGATCTCTCTCGCCCTCAGAAATCCCCCAGATATATGACACTCATGACAGTCTGAGAGAGAGAGGGGGAGAGAATAGGGGAGGTCCTGCAGCCTGCCAACACTCTACTCAACAAAATGTCTTCTTGACCATCATGTACTGTAGAAGTCAATGGCTATACCCACTTCTCTCCTCCTCCAGGAGGATTGTCAAAACATCGTGCCAAGGAACAGGGACGTGCAGAGAATTATAGAGAGGCAGGGGCTGACATTTCTAAAAGGGCCTTTTGGTGAAAATACCGAAAATAGCAGACCTCCAAGCTCACATTGGAGGTCGGCTATTTTCGGTATACTTGATACCACACTGAACTAAGCATAATCAAGTGAATACTGGAGATGTGACGAACGACATGAATTTCTACACAGAGAGGGCAATTCCTTCAACATAAGATGCTGCATTCGAGTTCAGGAGAGTTTGGACAAGGGCAATTCTCTTAAATGCTGCCTTCGGGTGTGGCATGGAAAGTGGGAATTTCACATTTCTTTCACCATAGTAAAAAACACATTCATGGTCTGGAGAGGGCACTTTTTACAGACGGGTAAAAGGGCAGGGGCTCAAGCCCCCCTTGATGTCTATATGTGTGCACGTGCCTGCCAAGGAATGACTATTCAATCTCGCAAATTATACAGCTCCAGAGTGGTCCGGCGGGACTAGCACATCCCCCATTTTTAACCATTTTCTCGCGGATACAAACTGTAATCAGAGTTTTAAAATGAAAATGGTGCGGCTTTCCGAGGAAGAAAACTTATATAAGCTCAGAGTAAGTACACCGTTTCCATATGGATAATTGCCTGTGAGGGATTTCAATACAAATTGAGGCTCAGGAAGCGGATAAGCAACAGGAAGAGTGTCTCTGCTCCTGTGTAAGCATCCAAATCTACTGTGAGTGAGCAAAGAACCATGACTAACTCTTTCTAAGTCTGTTTGTGCATTTTCTTTTTTGAGAGAGAGAGGGGGAAGATACGTTCCTCTCCCCTCCATGCTCCCTCTCAGTCTGTAGGACAGGGTTCCCCAATAGGCGGCCCGCGGGCCATTTGCGGCCCGCGAGAATAAACCCCAGTAATAATGGTGGTATAAGAGCAGCAACAACACTAGTATATCGTCATTGTTGGGTGGAAACCTTGTATGTCCAAAACCATTTGTTTTGTATCTATCGTCTAATGTACTAAACTAGTGAAAACAGCCGATCTACAAGCACAGTAGATCTGCTGTTTTCACTAGTTTTGTCACTTTTGTGCGATGGTCTTGTATGATGAAGCAGGGCTTTGCTTTACCAAAAAACGTACACATTTGAAACTTGGAGATACAAGGTTTCTGCCCGACAGTGACGATATCTGAACTGTCGCTGGAGTAGCGGGAATGCCACCGTCGCCCCCTGCAATGTTGTGGCCCTCGGCTTGGTACCCTAGACATGATTCGGCCCTTGGGGAAAACTAATTGGGGAACCCTGCTGTAGGACTTCCTCTCCCTCCATCCATAATTCCCTTCAACTGTCGTGAATCCGATCGCACTCAGGATCTCCTTCCTTTCCATGGCAGAAATCTCTTTTCCTCTCTCTCTCTAAAAGGCCCCTGGCTCGTCATTCCACATTTGTCATTGGCGAGGTTGTTTATCGTGTGAGTTTGTGAGCTTGATCAAAGTGCTGAACTGCGGGTAATGTGAAACGAAGCAGTGTCTGGTGGGTTCACACACACACACACACACACACACACACACACACACACACACACTCACACACACACACACACACACACACACACACACACACACACACACACACACAGACAAGACGCGTCAAACCTTCCATTTAGCAGCCAGATTAACGCCGGTCCCGGCCCTCCCCCTGCGCTTGCGCTCGCCCTCAAAACCACATCTGACAAAGATCTCATTTCCAACGCTCAATATCGCCATAATCAAACATCCACTCATTACGTGCTGCCTGTTCATCATCCCACCTTCACTCATCCCTCCGTCGTATGACGATCTTAACGGCCAGGCCTCCTTCTCCTCTTCTCCTCCTCCCTTGCTGCCTCCCCCCCTCAGAAAAGCACATCTCCCTGATGGAGGCCTATTTGTCTTGAGGTGCTAATAGGACATATCTAATGGGGATATGAGGGATTGTCGTGCGAGAGCCGTGGTGTCCTGCGGGCTGCATTGTCTCAGCCTCCCCTCTGACAGAGTGGAGAGTGAAGCAGAGAGATGTGGCTTTGAGTGGGGTCTGCTCACTCTCCCACGACACACCTTCGCCAGCCAGAGCTATGGAGGAATGATGCTCTGAGGAACGAATGAGGGAACAATGAGGGTTAGGTGAAAATTAATACTTGCGTTCATCTGCGATAGTCTTAAATCATACTGTGCGCAGAGGTGTTTATTTTCGCATTCCTTCTGCTGCTTGAATCGTTTGTTCTCTTTCAAAAAGGAAGCAAGAGCAATAAGGGTGATTCCTGCTTTCAGAGCTGACCTGCATGAGGAGAGTGGCTTGGGACTGGGCTGTGTTCTCCTTTTCTGTGGTACAGCAAGCAGCACGATGCTCTCTTCTACAACTACCCAGTAAACTAGAAAAGTGTGCTCCTCCGAGTGCAGATCTCCGCCAGGCCTGCTCACCTACCCTGGGCTGTTAGGAAGTTTGGATCCTAACAGTTGCCTTCATAACATCTGGCAAGACTCGGTTTGACAGGCAATAGTTTTGCCTAATTATGATAATAATTATTTGAATAATGTTGCTGCAACACATTTGTAGCATTCGTGACATCCCCGACCGGTTGTGAGTGAAATCGCTTTCGGCTCTGCATTGTTTAGATGCCGGCTCTCGATGTGTGATTGAAATCTGGGCCAGACCGAACACTGTGTTCATGATTCGTGCCATTCTTTCGAAAGACGCCTCTCCCGCAAATGTTTGAAGCCACTCGTCTCGTAGCCACTAGCCAGTCTGAATTGAATATGAAAACTCTGACTATTACAACAGGTCACATGACTCTAGAGATAATGTGGGACAGGGAGGGGAACTCAGGAAGAAAGTTTGAACCTCTGTGCATCATGTAACAACTGTCCCAGTGAAACACCTCACTGCCAGGTTCAAAAGAAGCAGCCGGCGACTTCTATATGTGTCCCCAGGCCAACAGTGAATGTCTAAAATAAAACAATCAAGATCAAGCTTGGCCAATGTGATCCAGGAGGGAACACAACAAACTTTGAGCGCTTTGTGCCAAGATGTAGGCCAGATGTAGCCCACCGCGTCACGTCCCGGACAAAGCCAGATGTTGGAGCTTAGCTCCAAAAACAAGCAAAAAAAAAAGATGTGCATGTGTGTGCGTTAATAGGGTGGAATCACCTTAACAGATCTTATATTTTGGGTCAAACAGGGGATGATGATGCTGATGATGAGGAGGAGGTGTAGCGATACAGGAGCAGAAGGAGGAAGAGTATTCCATATAGCTCCTCCTCTCCCTGTGTTGTGGCACAGTAAGACTCTGACTAATGGGGGAACTCCATATGTATATGAGTCACATTAATAACATACACAGAGTGGACACCGTGGACATTAATAACGCGGCGCGGCGTACAGTCGCAGAGTGCATATAGCGCGGTACATATACCAGCCACATCAATAACAACTCACAACCTCCAGCTGCAACATGAATCATTGTGCCTGTGGGTACAATATGCTGGCAGTGAGTCACGCATGCAAACACAGGGTCACCATGTGCGCGTGTTATGGGCCTAAAAATATAAACACACAGGCATTAAGCGCGAAATGCTAAAATTGTACACAATCCACACTGTACGCAGATCTGTGCTGTGCTGTCTGCTACAGTCAGGGTCTGAATTATAAATACCGGTGCTGTGTAGCTATGGGAGCAAGGCAAATACCTGGTGCAGCTATAGTGTCTTGTGCTGTGGGGAGCGGGGGTGTCTGGTACCTGCTCCTGCACATACTGGGTGATACACAGTGAGGCCGGCTAATGAGGCCAATGATGTAGCAGTGTGGGTCTAATGAGAGAGGATGAGCTCACGTCCTATAGGATTCACACTGTTTGTGTGCAAGCTTGTGTGTGTGTGTGTGTGTGTGTGTGTGTGTGTGTGTGTGTGTGTGTGTTGTGTCTTTATGTGTGATGTGATGTGTTTGCTCGCGCGCACGCGTGTGTGTGTGTGTGTGTGTGTGTGTGTGTGTGTGTGTGTGTGTGTGTGTGTGTGTAAACCTGGTGTAGTTGAGTTCACTTTGAACATGTTCCACAAAAACGTGTTATGAACTTGTGTATTTCTGTGAATTCCTCCATATATGAACTATATTCATTTCTTGTGCAGCTTTGCTGTTCTTTCTCCATTTAAATGCAATCGTAACGCAGACAGTGTTACACAGAGAGAGAGAGAGAGAGAGAGAGAGAGAGAGAGAGAGGGATGATGCCTAATGTCCAACTGCTGAAACAAACAATAACCAGAAATGTGGGTTGTGTGTGGTTTTTTTGGAATAGAATGTTCTGCTTAATACAGATAGTGTAGAGCGACAGAAAGGGAGGGTGGACATGTGAAACATGACGCTGGGAGTCTGATTCGAACCCGGCTCCTCACAAGCAGCATGTAGATAATGCTCTAACTGGTTGAGCCACCAGGTTCCCTGAGATATGAGGTTTTGACATGAAAATTCCGCTGACTGTGGCCGTTTACCAAGCTGAAGCATCCTTCAGAGTGACAGTGTGTCACACTTTAACCAATTTAACCAAGCCCTATGCACTAAGTTTGTTCGGCGAATAGCAAAAATAGACAACCTATATAAGCTCACAACACCGTGACACGTTGTGAGCTTATAGGTCAGCCATTTTCACTATTTCCGAAAATGTAGATTTGTGTGTGTGTGTGTGTGTGTGTGTGTGTGTGTGTGTGTGTGTGTGTGTGTGTGTGTGTGTGTGTGTGTGTGTGTGTGTGTGTGTGTGTGTGTTGAGATGCCAGGTTTAAAGTGGTTAAATACAACAAAGGAAACCTAGACTCATGTGGCACATTGTCGACCACCAAATTGCATTACATTGTGTTAGCAGAGTAGTTTTGGGAAACAGTGGTTCCCGAGTCATGTGGCCTATAGTTTGTTAGATTAGATCTATATGTATGTATATAAGTTTCATATTTTGATTATCGAGTCAATGTGATTATCGAGTCAAACATGACTTTTTGTCTCAGTTGTCATCACAGTTTTATTTGATCTGCTCATATGACTTGGACAGATTTAAGTGTCAGAACAGAATCATAAAAAGAAAGCATGGCAGAAGCTTCATTCTTTAATATACCGTAAGGGTGCATGTGGTCCCATTTCTACACTCTTCAGAATGTTACTGTCTACTGGTAAGAACCCCATTGTCCTTTCTGGATGGACTAATACTGCTTATCTGGGTGGGCACTTGCATGTGTGTGTGCATGTATGTGGGTGGGTTGGTGGATGGGTGGTTAGAAGGGGGGTGGTGGGTGCGTGCGCGTCTGTGTGCATGCGTGTCTGCGTCAGATAATGATCAAACGGGCACTTGACGAGCGCCCCTGACTCCTCCATTAACCAAGCGTGTGCCATTTCCAGCTTGTCAAGCCCAGATATAATCAGAGATGGTTCAAACTCCAGCTCACACCCAAACCTACCTGCCTCCCAAGCAGATAAATGAAACGGAAAGGGGAGGGGTTAAGGTCTCATTAATGCAGAATTGAATTAGGGCACATTAGAAACAGATGGTGCAAGAGGAGAATTAAAAGACTGAAAGACGAGAGGGAGAAAGCCAACATAGGAGAGCCCTAGCTCCCTCAAACACAGCACTTTGCAAATATGGCACTTTGTTTCCGTGAAGTGGAAGCTTATTATCTTAATATGCATTATTTTATTCCCTTCATAAAACACTTGCAAGGGAACGCATGTTAGCACCACTCCTCATGCACTCCCCCTTGTATTGCTCCTTCACTCCGTTACAAAAGATACAACAGTTAACTTGCGAACATTTCATTTTTCTGTCCTGCTAATTAAATGTGTGTCTGCAATGAGCCCATTGAAGCACTAGTCTGGTGCCCACACCCACCCACCTCCACTTGGAGCGGCACCAGGGTTTAATATATGGCATTAAACAGGGATTGAGAGTGAATATGAGGCCAACCTCCCATTGGGAATATAATGAATGATTATGAGGCATAATCTTGGTAATGGAGAAATCCTATAGTTTAGTTTCTGTCAGTTTATTAAAGTTACTGCAAATTCATCTGCCATAATAAAGCTAGCGTGTGCTGGAGTCCTCCAGTACTGTTCACTTAAGTAATAGTACCTGTGTATGGCTATTTGTGGTGATTTTAATTCTGCGAGTGGAGTTATAAAAGCTGTATTTGGCAGACACACTGAATGAGGTTTAATGGGGCTGTTGCATGAGGCACTGCAACTCTTCATTTTCTCTCTCTATCAAACCTATTTTGAAATTGTGTGATTTTATACAACATTGCAAACCTGTCATGTTTCTGAACCAGTCTAAACTGGGTTGAGTAGAGCTTTGTAAATATGTTTGGAAGGAATTTCTGCTTTATTAGGTGGTACAGCAGAGAGAGATTGAGAAGAGTGGTCAGAGAGAGGAGATGGCACCAGACTGGTGCTTCGATGGGCTCATTGCAGACACACATTTAATTAGCAGGACAGAAAATGTAATGTTCGCAAGGTCTTAGTTAACAGTTGTATCTTTTGTAATAGGAGCTATGAGAAGCAATACAAGGGGGGAGTGCATGAAAAGTGGTGCTAAAATGCTTTCCCCTTAATAGTTAATAGTTATTTTTTTGTTTTTAAAGAGACTTTGGGTACTATGAAAAGTCTGTTGTATTATTGCGACCGTAGGTCGCATTTAGAATGAAAACCAGCTGATCATGTCCGTCCGTGCGTCCGTGTGTCACGCCTCATGTCACGCTCCATTATATGGCCAAGACACCTCCGTATATGGAGCTGGCCAATACCTATACATCTGACCTCACAGACTCCAGATATGGATTTCGCTGACCTGTTCTGACATCACAATGATGACTCGAAAGCCTGCAGCACAATCAGGGACCAGCATTTGTGGCATTCATGCCACGCTCTACTGACCCATACTTGGCCTATACTTGTGCACAAGACACAAGTTGGCACTTCAACAGAGCGCAGTTCTAGTTATTATTATGACATGTGACACCATGTCTGGGATCAGAATAGAACTAATCATGTTTAGATGTTAAGAATTGATCTTCTGATAAGGATTGAAAATGTACCCCTCCACACACACACACGGACGCACGGACGCACACACACACACACACACACACACACACACACACACACACACACACACACACACACACACACACACACACACACACACACACACAGATTACATCATCACATAATACGCTGAAGCCATTAAGCAAACCAAGCTAAACAGCTGCGACATGCAGATTAATAAAATTGGGAAACCCCACAGACAAACACAAAGGTAAGCATGCTGAAAATAAGAGCACGGTGTTTGCGTGATGTGGCACATAAGTCATATGGTAGTGGTGATGTGTTTAATAGATGTAATAATTAGTGAAGCCACACTACCAGTAAATCACAGGGAAGACCCGGAACGATGCTTATTCTTTACCCAGGATGCATCAGTGCTCTCCTGGGGTGAACTCTGAAAGGTCAGACAGTGTTTCATTAACACATAGCTCTGTTCTACGTGTAGGGGCTGGCACACTATCCAAACAAAAGGCCAACCTTGGTTCAAATCCTTTCTTTCTTTCTTTCTTTCTTTCTTTCTTTCTTTCTTTCTTTCTTTGTTTTCTTTCATTCAGAAATCGTCTGTCTACATAGTAAAATCTGTTAGTTTAACTCAAAGAGGCAACAAATGCATAAATGAACTCTGAGGATGCGCTGGGTGGGTTCAAAGATTGGCATTAGATTAGATTAGCTTGAAATGTCTCTATAGCGTAGGCCTATATATAGGTTCTTATTGTGCATCAGGACTTTTGACTTCTAATGTATTTGTAAACATTTGAATTGCACTATAGTCATACCTTTCAGGTGATCAACATTTACATTCAGGCCAGCCTGTATTGCATATGTACAGGTAAAGTGCGTACACACACACACACACACACACACACACACACACACACACACACACACACACACACACACACACACACACACACACACACACACACACACAGTGTGAGGAAGCGGCTCAGGGGTAGAGTTGCCGTCTTAGAACACGGAGGGTTCCCGAAGAGTTCCCAGTTCAGAGTTAGTGTTGAAGAGTCAAGCAACCCCTAGTTGCTGCCGGTGAGCAGTTTGGTGCCTTGCAAGGTCTCCTCCGCCATTGTGTATGAATGTGTGTGAATGGGTGAACATAATGCACAATCTCTCTCTGTAAAGCACCTTGGATAAAGGCGCTACAGTATATAAATGCACCATTTAATACGCACACACTGTACAAGTATAATAAAGACAATAGTAAACTTCATAGCAGTGTGTTGCCTACTGTACATGAAAGTCTGGAGGGAAAGGAGCATACTAGCTCTTAGTTTCATGGCTGATGTAATGAGTCTGGAATCTGTTAAACCTTGAGAGACAAAAGCAGATGAATCCTAATTTGAGAGACCTGGCAAATACAGTGTGCTTGGAGTTCACAACAGATGGTATTGACTGCGGTGTCAACTATGGACCTGTATGCATAAAGCTCTGACTGTAACTCTTCTCTCTGTGAGTGAGTGAGTGAGTGAGTGAGTGAGTGAGTGAGTGAGTGAGTGAGGTGACAGTTATTCTTTGCCAACAGAACCTTTTACAAAAAAGTACAGTGTTTTAGTAGTCTGATAATAACCATCCTGCTTGAAACACCCCAAGGCCATGATAGATATATAGATATATATTTAAAACATACCATAGTAGGCCTATATAGTCTATACAAACATATAGGCGTGAGCAACCATCATATCTCATATTCAACAGAACTTGTGTTTTATTAGTCATTACCCCAACTTACCCCATAGACACACACTTTAAAACCATGGGATCTGGGGCAGCCGCTGGCCTACTGGTCCAGGCGCATACCACTTAGGCATTGCCACATACTAGGCATGGATGCCTGGCGGCTTCGCCAGTTTGATTCCCGATCCGGATGACCCATCTCTCCCCCCATTTCCCGTCAGTCTACTGTCCTATCAATAAAGGCATACAAGCCCCCCAAAAAACTAATCTTTAAAAACACGGGATCTGATCGGTACAACTACAGTCTATACTGGGGCCAACATTGAGCAGCTCCACTGGAGCAGTTGGAGGTTCAGTGCCTTGCTCAAGGGTACTTCAGCTGTGTTGGGGGAGTGCTGGTGAGCGGTCCGGGGAATCAAACCAGGAACATTCTAGCAACAAGTGCGCTCCTCTAACCCGCTGTTTCTCAAACTTTCACATTTTCAAGGTCTCCCCTTAACTCTGACAGTGTACAAATGGAACCAAATGAACCTGTTAGGGTTCATTTGGTTCCATTTGTACACTGTCAGAGTTACAGGCTTGTATGGATCAATTTAGAGCCCCCTAAAGGAACACACAAAATTCCTGGAATCCACTTTGAGAACCACTGCTCTAACCAACTGTTTCCCAAACTGTCCTCTGTGTGTAGATCTGCTATTTTCATTAGTTTGGGTCCCGGGCAAACGTCTCTTTTGGGTCTCGAGCTAAAATGTTTGAGAACCACTGCTCTAACCTTTAGGCTACAGCAGCCTGCTACTTGTTCAACTTCACTGTGAAGCTGAAAATAATTCCATGGGAGTAGATAAAAGAGCAAATAAAGTAGTTTTTCCCCTGACTGTACTGTGATTACACACTGCAGTATTTATTCTCCTCTCTTTGATTACGAGCCTTTATTTACATAGCACCAGTACTTACATATAGCATCAGATGGGACGTGTCGTCTGTTTAATATTTATTCAAAGCATCAGAGGGGCCTCTGTTGTGTGTGTGTTCTAATGAATAAAACACTATGTTTATCCTCCCTGTTTAACGCTAAGTCCCCGTGAACAGTCACAGGGACCAGGAGAATATTTACTTGTGTTGGGACACTGGGGAGTTGGCTTATCTGCTGGCGGCTTTGTAGTATTCTGAATCTTCCCCCGTGTGACATGTTCCAGGGAGAGTGCTCTTATTTACTCTCCTGTCCTCTGTGTATAGCCCTCCTTATTGTTTGTTCTTATGTGCCACCACTCCCGAGGAATGTGCTTTAGGGGGGTGTGGGGGTCTGAGAAAAGATGAACAATGTTGTCGTGATCATTACATTGGATTGGGAGGACTATAAACACACTGCATGGTGGTGTGCCGTGCATGAGACAGGTCCAGGGATTTTGTGACAACCGCAATAGTGTTATTTCAATATATAGGCCTATGCGATGATACAAAAGGTTATGAATTATTTTTTACTATATCAGTACTTGTGTGCACTCATTTCCCAATACAGATCCCAAATATTTTGGTCACGTAAAGGCAAAAAAAAAGTTTTCTTCCTTTATTTTCCCACACATTTTCAAAAATAGTAAAAGATGAACATTTAAAAAAAGCTGATCTACAACCTCACAGCTTAGAGATTGGCTCTTTTCACTGTGAATACAGGTGAGTCTTAGATTTTGACATGCCCATTGGTGGTCTTGCCACAAAAAGTTTGAAAACCACACTATGGCCATGGGTGGATTTTATCTCCAGTAGGAGTTCATGTAAATACATAAACAACAAGAGGAATAGCATAAAGAAATATTGACTGCTAGACTCTATCTCATGGCATAGATCTTCATGGCATTCAGAAATAAATCTGACATCTTAAAAAAATAATCTATTTTTTTTCTTGTTTGTAGATAGACTATTGCACAATCATAGTTTAAAAAAAAATGTATTGTACGATTAATATTCACTTATGGATTAAGCCCAGGTCTATGGGGTATTCATGATATCAGTAAATCGATATCTCAATTAAAAACAACATTTGTAAATTGTGGAAACTGCACTGCAAACATGCTCAAGCCCTATGAACGCCCGAAATCCTTTTTTACGCCGAAAGGTGGCGACATTGAGTTTCCAAAAGGTTGATATTGAACCAGACCGATAATTTCACCTCACCAAATACTTCAACTTTCATCACCACATTTTCCTCCGTATATCTGAAACTGTGAAATTCATATTTAGGTAAAATCATTTTTATTTTTTTATTTTTTATATGCATCAAATGCAAGTAAAGGAAGGTTTGTTATTTTTTTTTAAACACGAGGTGGGAAGGAATTCCCAGGATCATTGAAACCTTAATTTAATTAGTGTTCTAATTGATGGACAACAGACGTTTACCCAGAGATAGGTTATAGTTATAGGTCTATAGTTGGCTATAAAAGGAGAAAAGGAGAGGTCTGTTTTAATCATCAAACCATGCTTAGTGCAAACACAAAGACTGTAACGTTATTATGGACACACTTAGTCTAAGTACGTGTCTTATTGATGGTATCCTATCCTGTTCGTAGCCTATTAGAAAATGACAAACTCATTCTCAATAGAAAGATTAACATATTTACCAACCATCTCCTTAAAATCCTCGGAACACAGCCTCTATTGTATTGTCTCTTTCTCTCTTCTGTGCTCCCTCCTTGCGATGTGAAGCTATTGAGTCTCATGTGTCAATCTGCTGATGGCTTTGGACAGTTCACAAAACTTTGCTTTCCATACTATTATGCTAATTACCTCCGCAGGCCAGCGCGCTCATTGGCTGCGAGTCTCAGTCAATTTCATATTTCAGCCCTGACGTCAGGGGCGCCTATAAAACTAAGCAATGCTTTTTTAACTCGTCGACTGACTGATCCCTTAAAAAAAATCTATCAATCCTTGGGGTGGAGTTTTTCTTTCTTTTTTTCCCCCCTTTTCTTTTTTTCCTTTCCACATTCTTCTCTACAAGGCAACAATTTGCCGGGGACACGCACGTGAACCTCTTCAATTTGGCGCACTGATCCTAAAAGGAGCCATGAAGTGTTAAATGTTAGAAACACAGAGAGCCGCGCGCAGACACCCGCACGCTCCGAGAGAGAGGCAGAAAACACGGAGAGACGCACGCGCTGCTCCAATGCGTCTGTGCAATAAGGATTCTGCGTGAAGGAGGGGAGAGAAAGAAAAAAAAACTTATCGAATTACAAAACCAGGACCTGCGCTGCGCAATTAGCCCAGAAAAAAAGGCACTTTTTCTCCGGTTTTGAAGAAAATAAATAAAGAAATCAAGCTGGCTCAGTGCGTGTCTCAGCAGCCCAGTTTGACAGGTGCTCCTCACCCCCTTTGGAGGACTGTCAACAGCAAGAGGATGGCATCAGAACTGGCAATGAGCAACTCCGACCTGCCCACCAGTCCCCTGGCCATGGAATATGTTAATGACTTCGATCTGATGAAGTTTGAAGTGAAAAAGGAGCCGGTGGAGCCCGATCGCAGCATCAGCCAGTGCAGCCGCCTGATCGCCGGGGGATCCCTGTCTTCCACCCCGATGAGCACGCCTTGCAGCTCGGTTCCCCCCTCTCCAAGCTTCTCGGCGCCCAGTCCGGGATCGGGGAGCGAACAGAAGGCGCACTTGGAGGATTTCTACTGGATGACCGGGTACCAACAGCAGTTGAATCCCGAGGCTCTGGGCTTCAGCCCGGAGGATGCCGTGGAGGCGCTGATCAGCAGCAGTCACCAGCTCCAGACCTTCGACGGCTATGCCAGAGGGCAGCAGTTCGGCGGCGCGGCCGGGGCGGGAGGCGCCATGCCCGGGGAGGAGATGGGCTCGGCGGCCGCCGTGGTGTCCGCGGTCATCGCCGCGGCGGCGGCGCAGAACGGCGTGCCCCACCACCACCACCACCATCACCACCACCACCACCCGGGGGGACACCACCCGTCCTCCGGGTCGCAGTCCAGCGTCGGCACGGGGAGCAGCCACCCGCACAGCCTGCGCCTGGACGACCGCTTCTCGGACGACCAGCTGGTGTCCATGTCGGTGCGGGAGCTCAACCGGCAGCTGCGGGGGGTCAGCAAGGAGGAGGTGATCCGCCTGAAACAGAAGAGGAGAACGCTAAAGAACAGAGGCTATGCCCAGTCCTGCCGCTACAAGCGGGTCCAGCAGCGGCACGTCCTGGAGGGCGAGAAGACGCAGCTCATACAGCAGGTGGACCATCTGAAGCAGGAGATCTCCAGGCTGGTCCGGGAGAGGGACGCCTACAAGGAGAAATACGAGAAGCTCATCACCAATGGCTTCCGAGAAAACAACGGCTCCAGCAGCGACCACAACCCCTCGTCCCCGGAGTTTTTCATGTGAGTTTCTTCTCGGCGTCGAAAAGTTTAATAGTGACACCGACAAATAAAAAACAGAAACACTGTGCAGTTTGTTTCCAACCGACACACGACAGAGTTGTGCGTAACGGCGAATGCTTTCTAAATATACAAACTTAGATTGGCATACGTGGTTGTTTTTTTTTTAATCTTTTTCTCTCTTTTTTTTTTACAAATCTTTTTTTATTTATTATTATTTGGAAAGTGAAGGGGGGGGGGGGTTCATAAAATAATGTTGATATTCACACAGTAAAGGCCCTTTTGTGGACTTTGAACGATAACTCGGCTACGATAAGATTATTTTTTAAGTCTGTTTTTTGTCCATTTGGTGGTGTTTGTCTTTTCGACTGCATATTGTTATAGTGGTCCACTTACAGCCATAAAGACACCTGTCTACTTTAACTTAATTTGCTTTGTGGATGTGGAAGCGAGTAGGCTATTTTAAAATAGGTTAGCCTATAGCCTATATCTTTTTAATTTGACACAGGTTCTAAATTCAGTCCTAGGCTATAATCTACTTCATTTTGTATTGATCATCACACATCCTATCTGTCAAATAAGCCAAACTCGGTTATATACCCAAAGTTTGGAAATAAATCTGTATAGCCCACTGGTTCCCAAACACTGGTTCGGGACCCATTTGTGGGTCGTGGACACATTTTTATGGGTCCCTTTATTTTTGGTTTCCTAAATCTTTTCCTACAAGATCCCCCAAAAATCATGAATTAAAA
>NC_137820.1:22459645-22494645 GCF_963921795.1 Nannobrachium achirus
CATTATGAGCTCATGTGTAGACACACGCACGAACACACAGCAAGTTCACATTATGGGAGGATTAATCCTATCAGCACAAAGTGAAATTCTATTCTCCTTCGTGGCGTATTGACTCTGTGCACTGTGATCATTTGCTGTTATGTCCAATGATTGGGTTATTACAGATAATGCAGTTGTCCGCTGTCACAATATTGGACTTTCTCTTTCAGGTCAACTATGGGAAATCACTTTGAAATTCATCCATATTGACATGTGAATCATCATCATGCACTTCGCTTTAATGTCTCGAAATTAATGGGGGGACAAAGGGATGGGCGCACCACTCTTGCCATGTGAGTGAGTGTCTATTTGCGCGAGAGCTCAATAACAGGCCAGCAATGCGTCTTCTATTCGACCTTGCAGCGGAGGGCTTGTTCATGCACTCTCCACTTCAATTGAGTGTATTGAGTCTGTAGGCACGCATCGTTTATGTCTTGGTGTTGACGCTGCAATGCTTGTGCTGTACAGTGGTACCCCCTGTACCTCCCCCACACACACACACCATGTCGATTATACACAACACCTAATGATGTAAGCCCAACAAGTCATGTTAATAACAACAGTCTAGTCTCTTAATATATAATAGGATAAAACACTTAATTTGCATGCATATCATCAACACACCACTTTGTGTGACGTTAACGGAGCAAAAGTAAAAAAAAAACGTTGCCCCGTTTGCTTTATTTTTTTTTACAACAGCTGTTATCTCGGTGAAGCTGGGTGTCGACTAATTTAGCTTACAGCGCTCTCAGCCTCACTGATTGACGGCGGTGAACGCTGGCCTGTGACGCACACCCCCCCCTCCCTCCCTCCCTCCTCCTCCTTGCCTCCCACCACCCAACGCAGCCCTCCTCCAAAGGGTTAAAACCATATTCGCATTCAAAAGAGGAAACAATTTCAATCTCTTCCACTCAATCTGCATCCGCATCACTCTGCACGATAAACATTTACATTTAAAGTGATTTAAATCAGCCACATTTATGTCCCCCTGTAGTCCGTCCATCATCCGGGCCGAGGCTTGCAGTGCCTGAGCTCCATCTCTCTCTCTCTCTCTCTCTCTCTCTCTCTCTCTCTCTCTCTCTCTCTCTCTCTCTCTCGCTCTCTGTCTCACACTGTCCCAGGCAGCTGAGTTATGTGTCATTTATTTGAAAACCTAATAATTTAACACGTCCCCCCGCCGTGTCGCGGGCGTGTGGTGAGAATGCAGTGTTTCTAAAGGGTGGTGTCGCTGTCTCCTCCTCGGAGTATCCCGGTGGCATATGGCTCTCTGGAAGATAGGAGCTTATGTGGGAGATGGGGAGCTATACCGTGATTGCTTAAAGGACAACTTTGTTTTGTTTTTTACAACGAGGGTTCATATTTTAGATAGTCATTAGAGAAAAGAAAAGATGAGTGTTGAAATGTTTTCATTTAGTTCTTTCTATTGTTTCAGTGATTTTAACTGTTTTGATTTGAATGCGTTGCCCCAGGTTGGCGGCATGCATGCAAGTGGCTAAATACGTCTTTTTGGACACAAATAAGCCCATTCCCAAGATGCACCACAATCTTTCATGTGCAGATGTGACTTATGGGGGCTGGTGTAAATAGTAACAAAGACATTGCTGGCTTATTGTGTCTAAAAAGACATATTTAGCCACTTGTACGCATGCCCCCACCCACTGAAATCAAAATACTAAAATCACTAAAACAATAGAAAGCTGTAAATGAAAACATTTTAACACCAATCTTTTCTTTTATCTACAATCTAAAATATGAACCCTTGTTGTAAAAAAAACAAAGTTGTCCTTTAAATCAAATGCTATAGCGTACCCGCTGCTTAATTGAGATTACTGTAAAACAAATCCAAGCCATGTAGCTGTAAAAGGGATCTCCTTAGACATAGCGTGATCCTGGATGGTACAATATATTTGTGTTGCAGCAGTAGCATTCAAAACATTAGATTTGCATTTGGATAAAAAGCTGTATTCGGCATACATCACTAAAGGGCAATAGATGAAAGGCTAATTATGATTCAATTATAATTGAGCATATAATATTTTGCGACGCTCAGATAAACATAGCTGGGGTGCCGTGTTGATGTTTTCAACGGTGTTCTCGTACAGCGAGTTGAGTTGCAGGGCAGGGAGTCAGCGACGTGCATGGGTATTTCGGGCCAATTTGTGAAGTGGGGGAGTAAGACAGGCGCATTATGCACTTTGTGTGTGCGTGCGTGCATGCGCGTGCATGCGTGTGTGCGCGTGTGTGTGTGCGTGTGTGTGCGAGTGTGTGTGTGTGTGTCGTGTGCATGACAAGTTTGCATGACGAGTTATGCAGAGAGAAGCTACACAGCAAAATCGAACATTGAGAGTAGGGCTTTTACATGCCGATTAATTGTCACTCAAATAATTGCGATGAACGATTTAATTGTGTTTTTGTCGTTGACAATTGCATTTCTCTTTGGCATTTAGGCTTTGAAGTTGCACATGGTGAATAAAACAGATAACCTAAATATAAAAAGAGATTACTGACACATTTGACAACTCTATACTTAAAAAAGAACGTTGATAGTGGAAATAGCCGATCTACAAGCTGACAACGCGTCGCATAGATGCGACGCGTTGTGAGCTTGTAGATCGTCTATTTCCACTATTTTTTACTTAAAAATCACACCCGTGTGAAGTGGAGCTGTGTGTGTGTGTGTGTGTGTGTGTGTGTGTGTGTGTGTGTGTGTGTGTGTGTGTGTGTGTGGATCATGTGTACCGATTTTTGTGACATTTGAAGAAAATATGTAGGAAAAGGAGCAAAAAGTGTGTTTTGGAGAAAATTCAAGATGGCGGAAAATCTATCATGGCGCAAATGGGCGTGGCCTATATGGGGAGATGCGTCATGACCCAAGGAATCCAGGGAAAAAATATTTTTAATTTTCCGACCTACGGTTCAAGAGTTACAGGCCAAAACGTAAAGTGGGGTGTTATGGCGCCACCATGCGGCCAAATGACACAATTATTTTTTATTTAATCCTTGAAATCATTATGAACCTCCTCTCCAAGTCTTGAAACTCTAGCCCCTATGGTTTGCGAGAGACAAATAATTGAATGTGAGTTTTTGCGATTCCCATTATAAGTCAATGGGGAAAATTAATTCACTAATAAATTAATATCAATTAAACTATTGAACCTTTCTCTTAGCAAGTTACTAGCCCACGATTCCCGAGTAAGCCGGTCGATTTGACATATGGCGCGAGTGTGTGGTGGCAAAACTGTGGGACTAGTAGCGTGCCGAAGTTTAGGAAGTTCAGGCTACATACACACAGACACACACACACACAGACAGACAGACAGACAGACCCACACGGCCACGTATAGGGAGCCTGTGCTTCACACAGCTCCAAAAAAATATATGAATTTTTTTCAACATGGAAACGATTATGACTATCATGAAAAAGAATCGCGATTATGTCAAAGAATCGCGACTAGACGATTATGTAATCATCGTGACAGTCCTAATTGAGAGTATTAAAAAAATGGACCCGAATGCGTCTTTGCTGTGTGCGCAGCTCAGCAAAGTGTGTGTGTGGTTTACCTGCATCTCAATGAAGCAGGAGAGGTGATTTACCCTTCTGCTGCAGTCAGCCTCTCCCTCTCTCCCTCTCTCCCTCTCCCTCTCTCCCTCTCTCCCTCTCTCTCTCTCCCCCTCTCTCTCTCCCTCTCTCCCCCTCTCCCCCTCTCGTTCCTGCAGCCAGTCAAACAGACATTGATCTCTTTGCCAGGCAAGGTGACCCGTCGTGTTGTTCGGCTCTTCCACAGTCTCCCTGCTCTCTCCCTCCCTTGTATGTGTACCTGGGAAAGGCCTTGACCCCACACACACTGCTGCCATGTATATACTGTAGCACGCCCCCCCCCCCCCCCCTCTCTGTCCCCCACCGCTCCGCTCCGCACTGGGGCCTCCTGCGTTTCTCTGAAAGCCTGGTGACGCAGGCACAAGCTGTGTGTGTGTGTGTGTGTGTGTGTGTGTGTGTGTGTGTGTGTGTGTGTGTGTGTGTGTGTGTGTGTGTGTGTGTGTGTGTGTGTGCGTGAATGTGAGCCGGATTGTTTGAATATGCATGCCATGCGTGCAGAAGTAAGTGTGTGCGTGTGTGTGTGTATGTGTGTGTGTGTGTGTGTGTGCGTGTGCGTGTGCGCGTGTGCGTGTGCGCAGGGACGTGCAGAGAATCTTAGAGAGGCAGGGGCTGAAATTGAAAATAGTGAAAATAGCAGACCTCCAAGCTCACAATGCTTCGCGCCACGACGCGTTGTGAGCTTGGAGGTCGGCTATTTTCGGTGAGTTTCAGGAGAGTTCTGAAAAGGCAATTCTCTTGAATGCCGCCTTCAGGTATAGCGTGGCAACGGGGCATTTGCATTTCTTTCACCATAATGAAAAATAACTGCGTTCTTGAGCTGGAGCGGGCACTTTTTACAGATGGATAAAAGGGCAGGGGCTCAAGCCCCCTTTGATGTCTATGTGTGCACATGCTTGTGTGTGTGTGTGTGTGTGTGTGTGTGTGTGTGTGTGTGTGTGTGTGTGTGTGTGTGTGTGTGTGTGTGTGTGTGTGTGTGTGTGTGTGTGTGTGTGTGTGTGTCTGTGCGCATGCGTGCGTGCGTGCGTGCGTGCGTGTGTGTCAGCAGCCACATTTCTTTTCCCAACTCTATAGGCCTACAGTATACATACACTCACACTGACCCAACAGAACAGGGTGCACGAGGACTTATCAATTTTTATTGCTGCTGTTCCATATAGTCTGGAAGGTTAGGGCTGCCTGCCGGCTCTCTGTATGTCAGTAGGAACCCCTGCACAGCCCAGTGGGTCAGAGTCCATTTGGCCTGGCTGCGTGTGAATCGGATTACAGGGAAATGAATGGTCCTCATTGTTGTTTAAAGATGGATGAGGGGGCATTAATATACTTTGTCCTCGTGTACCCCCCTTTTTCATAGCACATAAAGTCCAGCAAAAGGCTTTCCAGCTATAGCCCTGCAAAGAGCAAATACATAACTGGTATATCGTCACTGTCGGGCAGTTTAAAATTTGTATGTTTTTTCGTAAGGTAAAGCCCTGCTTCATCATACAAGACTGTCGCACAAGACTAGTGAAAATATCTACAAGCAAGTTGTGTGCTTGTAGATCGGCTATTTCCACTAGTTTAGATAATTTTTTAAATGACCAATGGACAGACAAGGTTTCCACCCGACAATGACGATATGATGTATACTAAATGAGTTTATATATATATATATATATATATATATATATATATATATATATATACATATTCATACACAATGGTACACGTGTACTGTGTACAAGCCAGGATTGAAATGTATAGCAGACAGTGGACATTTCTGAAAGTTTAAATGTCAAAATTTCAGGGACATTAATTCACTATTAAATCTGTGTGTGTGTGTGTGTGTGTGTGTGTGTGTGTGTGTGTGTGTGTGTGTGTGTGTGTGTGTGTGTGTGTGTGTGTGTGTGTGTGTGTGTGTGTGTGTGTGTGTGTGTTCGGTTAGTTAGCTGTTAGAAATGTTGTGTTACTTAGCTGCACTCCATCGTTCACTTTCAACAAAGGAGTCAAGTTACCCCACTATCATTTTCGGTCATTTGAACACAAGCATTAGTTCAATTAGCTTCCACAAATGCTGAATGTCTGTGTTGGAATCAAGCTTTTTTTTATCAATTACAGTAAGGTTCATAATGTAAAGAAATATTTCGTTGTTGTTGGGTGGAAACCTTGTATGTCCATACCGTTGATTTTGTATTTATCATTTTTAAAGGTGTTTTGCAGCAGGGTAGGGGCTTTACTTTATAAGAACGTACTTGGAGATAGGAGGTTGCTGCCCGACAGTGACGGTTTAAAACCTTGTTGTCTTGCTTAGTTTGATAACGTTTTTTCAATTTATTTTCTTTTTTTTTAGGACGTCAAGAAAATTCCTCCATCTGTGATAGTGAGCTGAGAGCTGTCCACCGCTCAACCCTGGCGTCTGAGGTAACCAATCACTTCACACTTTACCCCTTAAACCCCCTGTACCAGGGCTCTTCAACAGGGGGTCCTCAGAGTTACTACAGGGGGGGCCGCCAACCCTTTGTGTGATAGGATCATTATTTTACATTAACCACTTGAGCCCTCGCATTCCCTATTCGGAGAACTTTCGCCAAAAATAGCTGATCGCAGATCGCAGCGCGAGGCATTGAGAGCTTGTAGATCGGCTATTTTAGGCGAAGCGGTTTGGTGTAGGGTCCGGGGGGAATAAAGTCGAAGATTAAGTGGTTAGATGTCTGAAAAAACAAACAAATACATTAACACGAATCCAACATAGACTGATGACAGTGCTGTCAAACAATTCTATGTGAATCTATCTATGAAATCTCTTTCTCAGCTAAGGGGTCCTTGGCCTGAAAACGTTGAAGACCCCTGCTCTATACCAGTGGTTCTCAACCTTTTCAGGCCGCGACCCCCAAAATAATCATATTTTAACCTGGGACCCCCCCAACATGACGATCATGAAGCGTTGAGGCATTACATTTTTTATAACTCGGTTCTATTGTGTTGCGAGGCGTTGTGAGCATGTAGATCGGCTATTTTCACAATTTCTGCCTCTAATATTTGACGATTTGGACAATGTTTCATTTGTCATTTTAGAAGTATTAAAGTCCTTAAATTGACACTTTAGAAATGTGCAGATACTTAAACTTTATGCTGGTTTGTTTACTGTTGAGTGAGAAAACAATGTTTCACATTAAGTTAATCATCTGGGGACCCCCCCAAAATAATTTGGGGACCCCCCCTGGGGGTTGAGAACCACTTCTCTATGCTATTGACGCAAAGCTTCTTAGTTGACCGGGGCCGGCTCTGTTAGTTCCGCCCCCACCCGGCCCCCCTTTACACCATATCCCTTCGCCGAAAATAACCGATCTACAAGCTCACATCCCCCGAACAGGGAGGCCACAGTTCAAGTGGTTAATACTTCTGTCATCATTTTGTGTTCACGTTTTAATCTCTGCTGTTTATGACTATGGAAATGAACCCTGCCTGTGGTTACTGTACATGACTCAAATGCACATCTTCCATGTTGCACACAATTAATGCATTGAATTTCATGAGGCAATAGTGAGCATCTTATAGGCCTACGTGTACCAAAAGTAGATTGTATTCAACGTCCATGTTCAACTTTAAATGACGAACCTTCAAATTGCAATTTATCTGATACAATAATAAACGTTAAAATAGTTTACATTTTAATTAATTAGTAATGTAATTAATGAACACATTTCTTCTGACACATATTTTGCATTGGTTATTTAAACACAACTGCACTTCATTTGCACATTTTGAATAACCACGAACATGCAGCTGCTGAACACATTTCATTATATATTTAAACTAAGATGTATTTTTTCTTCTTCTTTTGTTTACCGTCTGTGTTCTAAAGGAAGGAGGTCTAAAGGAATTTAAGTGAACAGGGTCAATATTAATATACTCTAAAGTAGTACTCTGTGCTCATTGTGGGGCCATTCTTAAGTTAAATCAACATTTAGTATTTTACAGTAGTGTGCTAGTAAAAAATGATATCCTTAATATTTCCAAATGTAACCAAAATGAACCTGGCAACGTTGTTTTCTCCATGCACATCAGCCTCGCAAACTGTGTGTACTGCGTATCCATTCTCCTTCAGTTAACAGAGCCCAGCATTTAGCTGGGACAGCAGTCACAGGGGATTTGCTATGTTCTCTTCCTAATCATCGCTACATTTTCCACTTTCTTTTTTTGCGTAACGTTTTCTCTCATTTCTCTTTCTTGCTCTTCTCTTCCTGTTGTCGGGTGGAAACCTCGTATCTCCAAGTTTCAAATTTGTATGTTCTTTCGCAAAGCAAAGCCCTGCTTCATCATACAAGGCCGTCGCACAAAAGTAGTGAAAACAGCAGATCTACAAGCAACGCCTCGCGGTGCGAGGCGTTGTAAGGCGTTGTGTGCTTGTCGATCGGCTGTTTTCACTAGTTCAAATCATTTGTAAAATGAAAAATGCAAAGCGGACGGTTTTGGATATACAAGGTCTTCACCCGACAACAACGTTATGCTCTCTCTCTCTCTCTCTCTCTCTCTCTCTCTCTCTCTATCGTTCAGTGGTTGCAGGGGACCGCTGCTATGTGGTCCTCTGTTATGATGCATGTTAATTGACAGGAGCGTGACATGCCCTGTGCTCATGGGACGGGGCTGCCACCCTCCACCCCTGCGCTGCCCTCTGATCCCCGTAACCTTTGTTTGCTATAGTGCCCCCTCTGTGGGGAGAATCCCCTCACATCCCACACTGTACTCTTCTTGTTTTGTCTCACGTCCGTCCGGCTGACAGACAGATGGCAGGGAATGAAGAACTGACAAAGAGAAGTTACACAAGGGCCGGTGCGCACACACCCCATGAGGTTAATGTATATGCAGTGTTTTCCCAAACTTTCATATTTCAAGGTCTCCCCTTAACTCTGGCAGTGTACACATTTGTCCATTTGTTGCCAGAGTCTTACAATTTATATTAACACCAGTAAGACTCCCTAAATCGGGAGATAAGCGTCCGCCAGGTCGCATAGAAGCTTTACAAACTTTAGAAGGCAATGTTTGCCAATCAGGAGGGAATATGGGAAATGGGACAGATCCATGTTCATGACATGATTTTAGAGATACTGTGTACCGATTTGCGTGATTTTTTTTTTTTTTTTATAATTTTTATCCCACGATTTTGCAACCCATTTTTTCACCCAGTGCCAATTGCCTATGTAATCCTGGGCTCTGCTCTCCCTCTGCCACGCCTGGGGAGACAACGATTTGCGTGATTTTAGAGCAAAATCTGTAGGAGCAGTGTGCAAAAATGTGTGTTGCAAAAATCAGCCTGATGGTGGCGCTAGATGGGACAGATGCATGTTGCTGACATGACTGTAGAGATACTGTGTACCGATTTGCGTGATTTTAGGGCAAAATCTGTAGAAGCAGTGTCCAAAAATGTGTTAGAAAAAATCGCCCTGATGGTGGCGCTATATTGGACAGATCCATGTTGATGACATGAGTGTAGACATATACTGTTTACCGATTTGCGTGATTTTAGGGCAAAATCTGTAGGAGCAGTGTCCAAAAATGTGTTTTGCAAGAATCGGCCTCATGGTGGCGCTAGGCCATGTGAGAAAGGAGCCTTACAATTTATATTATAACTAGAAAGATGCAATTGGAAATTGCAACTGTGGTTGCCTTGAGGCGAGTCCTAACCATTACGTCCCTTTTATGCCCATTATGTCATCAATATTAAGCCCATAACTTGGAATGCCCATAAATGGACATACTGTGTCAGTCTCATGTGGTCTATGATGTCAGAAATCTATGATGTCAGTCATCTCCATATTTGGGAAAAGTCATTTTTTATCCCAATTTATGCCTATATAGGAAGATCCATGATGTCATCAATATTAATCCCATATCTTGGAATGCCCATATATGGACATACCGTTTCAGTCTCATGTGGTCTATGATGTCAGAAATCTATGATGTCAGTCATCTCCATATTTCTCCAAAACTCCAAATGTTATCTAATAAATTAAACTATATAACATATCTCTTAGCAAAATATCTCTCAGCAAAATGCAAGGAATCGGTTCCCGATGAAGCTGGTCGATTTGACATACGGCCCAAGTGTGTGCCGCAAAAGCTGTGGGAGTGGTAGCAGCGCCAAAAAAAAAAACGTTTATCTAGGAGGCCCTGGAAGATGGATTGATGAATGGAATAAAGTCGGACAAGTACTATAGTCTGGTTGCCCTTGCAGGGCACACAAAATAATATCGTCACTGTCGGGCAGAAACCTCATATCTCCAAGTTTCAAATTTGTACGTTTTTTCGCTAAGTAAAGCCCTGCTTCACCAAACAAGACTGTCGCACAAGTAGATCGGCTGTTTTCACTAGTTTAGTTCATTTTTTAAACGATTAATACCAAACAAACGCTTTTGGACACACAAGGTTTCCACCCGACAAAGACGATATGATGGTATATATTATAATATCTCTTAATTCTGACGTCAACCAAAAATCTCCTGCAATTTTGCAGGAGATGTTGATGACATCACGGGCTGTCTAATCTATTGACCAGCTTTGCAAGCTGGTTAAAAAGGAGCAAGCCTGTTTAAAAGGAGGGAGGTGGTGATGGAGAGAGGGGACTGTAGGGTGGGGGTGGTGAGGTGGGGGTGCTCGCTCGCTGCCCCGTGGCTGCAGACAGTCAGACAGGGCAGGGTAACCAGAGGCAGGCGGTGACCTTCTCTCTCGCCTCGGAGGGAGAATCGAAGGCTTTATTTAAAGGCCTGGTCAATGCTGGGTGCCGCTGGGGTATCAACCTCCCCCGCCAGTCCGACTCATCACCACTGTAATACAACTCGAACCCTAACCCACCCCCAACACACACACACACACACACACACACACACACACACACACACACACACACACACACACACACACACACACACACACACACAGAGAGAGAGAGAGAGAGAGTCAGAGACGACGCGCACAGGACAGGACACACTCTGGACACCTCGGATTTACACCAGGGACGTGCTGGGCCCCTGATTCAGCCCGGGAAAAAGAGTTGGAGAGGCCCTCATTGCCGCGCTATAGAGAGAGATCTCTCTCTATAGCGTTGCTGCTACTCAAAGATTTGTGACAAAGTGTCAAGCCAGTGGGCCAAATACATGAGTTATATTACTAGTGAAAACAGCCGATCTACAAGCACAGGCGTTGTGTGCTTGTAGATCTGCTGTTTTCACTACTTTTGTGCGACGGCCTTGTATGATGAAGCAGGGCTTTGCAAAAAAATGTACAAATTTGAAACTTGGAGATACAAGGTTTCTGCCCGACAGTGACGATTTACTTTGTTGGCCGCCCAGCCCCCAAAATGGAACATTTAATTTTTTTTCCTAATGGCCAGCCTGGACCGGCCGGGAATGAACCGGCCGTTCGGGAGTTGTCACGCTTTTCCCAATGGCCAGCACGTCCCTGTTTTACACGGTGCAGCGGGAGAGAGAGAGAGGGTGGACGGACGGACGGACGGACGCGGGGGGAAATCACAGCGTCAGCAGTCGGCTAATTTTACCGTGCGACTTTACTGTACGGCGAGGAGCTGGCTGTTTCCTCCTCTTCTTTCCCCGTGAGCTCAGCGTTTATTATGAAGCACAAGCTTTTGTTCCTTTCTGCCCGGCCCTGACACGTGAGGCACGCCGCCGCTGTCCACCGTTGCACGGAAAATGCCTCAGTGTTTATTGAACTCTTGGAGTAGGGGTTTTCAACGTTTTTAGGCCGAGGACCCCTTAGTTGAGAGAGAGAGATGAAGCAGGGACCCCCACAACCTTTTCAGAGACTCCATATTGTTTCATTTTTTTACAGCACAATCCTCAGTATAATTTTAATTCATGTCAATTTCAGATATTTAACCACTTGAACCGTCAATATTTAATAAACTTGACCTTTCACTCCGTATTTAATCTGCTCTTTTTCCCCTCTACACCAAACGTCTTAGCCGAAAATAGACGATCTACAATCTTGTAGATCTACAAGCTTGTAGATCGGCTATTTTTGGCTAAAGTTCTCTGAATATGGATGCTAGGGTTCAAATGGTTGATATAAAAAAGCGAAAAAAGTTTCTATGACACAAAGATTTGGAGGACCCCCTATAGAGAGTGTACAGTACAGTACAGTACAGTGGTTCTCAAATTTGGGGTCGGGACCCCACGTTTGAGGTCCCCAAATTATTTTTTGGGGTCCCCAGATGATTAGCTTAATGTAATTTTGTTTTCTCACTCAACAGTAAATAATCCAACATACAGTATAAGTGTGTGCAGGGTATCTGATTCTGCACATTTATAAAGTGACAATTTAAGGACTTTCAAGACCTTTTTAATACCAAATTGGCAAATATTAAGTAAGAAAGAGGCAAACATTGTGAAAATAGCCAAACTACAAGCTCACAACGCCTCGCAGTGCGAGGCGTTGTGAGCTTGTAGTTCGGCTATTTTCACAATATTTATCTATGGAACCGAGTAACGCTAAATGTAATACCTACAATTCCAAGTGCTTGTCAGGGTGGGGGTCCCCTGTTCAAATATGTTTTTTTTGGGGGGTCACGGGCCTAAAAAGTTTGAGAACCACTGCAGTAGTACATTGTCTGCGTGCACCGTATATAGGCGGTGAAGGGGTTTAAAAATAGGAGATCTGTATTATGACAGTGTTGGCTGCCGAGGTGGGACGTGCGCGTGTGCCTGTGAACACATGGCCTATTTCGTCACTGTCGGGCAGAAAACCTCGTATCTCCAAGTTTCAAATTTGTACGTTTTTTTTTCTTCTCATAAAGTAAAGCCCTGCTTCATCATAGAAGACTGTCGCACAAAACTAGTGAAAATAGCTGAACTACAAGCACACAACGCCTCGCACCCGCAAGGCATTGTGTGCTTGTAGATCGGCTGTTTTTACTAGTTTAAATCATTTTGTAAAATGATACCGGTACATACAAAACAGACGGTTTTGGTCATAGAAGCTTTCCACCCGACAACGACGATTTGTTTTGCGAGCACGCTCTATACGAACGCGTCTGGGCGTGTTAATTCCCACGGCGTATATATAGCACACCCGCGCACGTGGCAGTGTGTGGCTGCGTGTCTGTGCGCACATGCACATTGATATGTGCCTTATGTGTGTGTGAGAGTGTGGACGTGCGTGCGCGCGCGACTGTGGCAGCAGGACACCTGCGTGCTTCAGCACTTTCTGGGCTGTCAGGAGCCTCGGAGGTCACCGGCTGGGGAGCGGAGAGGTCACATTAGACGGGAGGTTCAGGAGCTGGGAGTGTGGCGGCAGACCCACCTCTCTCTCTCTGTCTCTCTCTCTCTCTCTCTCTCTCTCTCTCTCTCTCTCTCTGTCTCTCTCTCTCTCTCTCTCTCTCTCTCTCTCTCTCTCTCTCTCTCTCTCTCTCTCTCTGTCTCTCTCTGTCTCTCTCTCTCTCTCTCTCTCTCTCTCTCTCTCTCTCTCTCTCTCTCTCTCTCTCTCTCTCTCTCTCTCTCTCTCTCTCTCTCTCTCTCTCTCTCTCTCTCTCTCTCTCTCTCTCTCTCTCTCTCTCTCTCTCTCTCTCTCTCTCTCTCTCTCTCTCTCTCTGTCTCTCTCTCTCTCTCTCTCTCTCTCTCTCTCTCTCTCTCTCTCTCTCTCTCTCTCTCTGTCTCTCTCTCTCTCTCTCTCTCTCTCTCTCTCTCTCTCTCTCTCCCCGCCATTCCCCCACTGTACCTCTCCTCCCGGTGACGAGGGTGAGTCAGCCAGAAGGGTGCAGGGATGGCGGGGGGGGGGGGGGGGGGGGGGGGGATATGTGGTGCCTGCATGGCTGTTATAGCAGGCAGGCCAGGTTTTTACAGACACAAGAGGAGGAAGGACACGCGCACATATATACACGTCAAGGTGTGTGTGTGCGTGTGTGTGTGTGTGTGTGTGTGTGTGTGTGTGTGTGTGTGTGTGTGTGTGAGTGAGCGTGTACAGTATGCGTGTGTTCTATAGATGTACAGTATGTGTGGGCTGATGTGCTTGCTTGCTATATAGCTAACTAGAACGGGGACTTTTCTTATATACCGGAATGCGATTCTCCCCCCGCAATTTCAGGGCGTTGTATTTGAGCGTGACACAACCCCCGAAAACTACACTATGCAGGCCTTCCAGCGTTTTGTTGTGAAAAAGTTTCATATCATAAAATTGTCACTCTATTGGGGGACACCCTTAAGTGTTCCATAATGGCCCCCGAATTTGCATCGAGCAGAGCTCCATCCCAAAGTTTTTTCCGGAGACGCTTCGCTGACACACAGCGCACCGGGCTATATATAACAGCCCAGCAGCCCCGTGTGAGACTTGATAGCGTGGCACGAGCCAGGAATGATGACGTGATGACAGAGAGTCGTACCTCCACTCAACATATCAAAATGACAGCAGGGAGATGAACAGGCTGCACACTCATTATTAGACTTGGCCCGGGTTTGCGAAAAAGAAACCGCATGCTTGAGATGCGGTCGAGAACGAAAGAAAAACCTACAGGTGCTTTGTGCAGGGTGACGAGCAGCTGTTGGTGACAGCACACAGCGACAACGCCGCAACGCTAACACACAACCAACCCTTGTTGGTTTTTCCTTGTGTCTTTACATTTCTTTTATCATCCAAAGAAAAGCCCCTCGGAGGAGAAGACGGTGTTTAAGGAGTATATTATGCGTCGGAAGGAGCTAGTGCCTCGAAGGCAAAACTTGTGAGCGCCGGGACCGATCTTCTCTTTTCAACTTATGTTAATATTACAGCGCTCTTCTCGTCTCTCTGGTGTTTCAGTTGTTTGAGCGCAGAGCGCAGATAGCGTTGTTTAATTCAGATATAATTAGTCTTTATGATGTTACCACCCATTTACCATGATATTGTGCGTGCGTTCGTTCGTGCGCGCGTTTGTGTGTGAGCGTAGCTGCTCCTGTCCTCAGGTTGTGAGTGACACTGTAAAACCCTGAGTGCTCATTCAACTCCGAGGGCGTACAAATGGACCCTCTCGGGTCCATTTGTACGCCCTCGGAGTGAAACGAACACTCATGATTTGACTGTGCGTGTCTGTGTTCACAGCGTGATTCCTGATCAACCTGAGGTTAGTGTAACGAAAATGTATTCCCCTGGACCACCGCAGCGAGTAGCCCAGGGCCTTCCTGTAGCCTACAGCCTCCCCTCTCCTCATAGGTACACACGCAACTAAACAAAATGTACGTGTTCATGTATCCAAACCGGGTGGAAACCTCGTATCTCCAGGTTTCAAATGTGTATGTTCTTTCGCAAAGCAAAGCCCTGCTTCATCGTACAAGGCCGTCGACCCAAAAGTAGTGAAAACAAGCACACAACGCCTCGCGGTGCGAGGCGTTGTGTGCTTGTAGATCGGCTGTTTTCACTAGTTTAAATCATTTTTAAAATGAAAAATGCAAAACGAAAGGTTTGGGACATACAAGGTTTTCACCCGACAAAGACGTAATGTTTCACACACACGAGCATACGTGCGCACACACGCGCACTTGCCCATTCCGCCTTCCTGTCCCCCTGCATCCGCTCCTCTTCCCTGCAGTGTGTGTGTGTGTGTGCCCAGTGCTAGGCTGCTTAGCGCCGCACCTCGCGTCTAATTAAACCCCGGCACGCCGTGCGTTAGCGCCGACGTTACAGAGATGTTAACATGGCACACAATACCAACAGTCCTCGGGAGACGCTTCCATAGCCCTGTCCTAAAGACAAAATGAGTGTGTGTGGTTATACGCTAGGCCTATATACACCCCCAGTGCACATGATTTATTCAAGGCCTCGAAACAGCCACCCCGATCCCTTCCGATCCCCGTCCCGTTCCCCCGAAGCGTCCCCTTCTATAGCCATCAGCTAATCATAACTTCATATACACAGGATGAATGTGGAATATAATCCATGTTGTATTGCTGTGGCGTCTGCAGGCTAGAACGGTAGTTCTCAACCCCCAGGGGGGTTCCCAAATTATTTTGGGGGGTCCCCAGATGATTAACTTGATGTGCAACATTGTTTTCTCTCTCAACAGTAAACAATCCAATATAAAGTTTAAGTGTATAGAGGGTATCTGCACATTTCTAAAGTGACAATTTTAAGGACTTTTTAATACCCCAGTTAAAATATGATTATTTTGGGGGTTGCGCCCTGAAAAGGTTGAGAACCACTGTTCTATAGCCATCAGCACATCATGACTTCATATGCACAGGATGAATGTGGAATCATTGTATAGCTGTGGCGTCTGCAGGCTAGAACGTGTTTTTTCCCCTTCTCCTCCTGGATAAATATGCGTGTGTTTATTTGTGCGAGTGTATATCTATTCGTCGTTGTCGGGTGGAAACCTCGTATCTCCAAGTTTCAAATGTGTATGTTCTTTCGCAAAGCAAAGCCCTGCTTCATCGTACAAGGCCGTCGCACAAAAGTAGTGAAAACAGCAGATCTACAAGCACGTTGTGTGATTGTAGATCTGCTGTTTTCACTAGTTTAAATCATTTTTTAAAATGAAAATGCAAAACGAAAGGTTTTGGACGTACAAGGTTTTCACCCGACGAAGACGTATTGTTTCCTTAAATATAAATGCGTCTGCTGGTCTCTCTGCATCCATACCGCTGGCGCTGGTGTCCATCCCCTCTTCCTGACACCCTCACTTTTATTCCCCGGCTCTCAAGCCTCCGCGCTGGGCTTTTAATGGCACATATTTCCTGAGGCCGGCTGAATCGGGATGCATCTCCTCCTTGTTAGCTTGATAAATAACCGGGCTGCCGGGAAACTGCTGAATTTTAGCTTTCAGCCTCTATTTTCTGCTGGATGACATTAATTTTAAGTGCTGAGAAGGAGCTAACTAATACAGACAAATAAATAAGGAGGGAGGGAGGGAGGAGGAGAGGGGAGGTGCAAGGGGGTGCCGGAGCCACTCTGCCTGTCCTCCCCCCGTTGCCTGTTCACTGTCGACACAACGCATTCTGTTTGTGGAATATGCAAACGTGCAAAAAGATTAATAAATATATATATATATATATATATGTATGACTTTGTGCACACGTATATACCAGCGCACACGCACTTGGACACACGCATGTATGAATGCATACTGTTGGATATGCACGTGGACGCGTGAACACACGCAGGCAGGCATGCACACACATACTGTACACATGCATAGGCCCGCACAGGCACACACACACACACACACACACACACACACACACACACACACACACACACACACACACACACACACACACACACACACACACACACTCCGATAGTTATGCTTCCTTTATCGGCCCATGCCTCTTGCTGTCCAAACTGTGTGGATTCGTCATCTGATTTCTCCTCATTTAAATTGTGCCAGTTCTGCAGTGGCCAAATATCTGGCACATCATGGCTTGACAGACTGCGTGTCAGGTCTAAAGTGAGACTTCACTCACTCTTTTTCTTCTTCTCCCTCTCTCTCTCTCCCTCTCTCTCTCTCTCTCTCTCTCTCTCTCTCTCTCTCTCTCTCACTCTCTCTCTCTCTCTCTCTCTTCCTCTCTCTATGTCCATCTATCTGTCTCTCCCTCTACCTCTGTCTGTTTCCGATCTCAAAGACAGAGGTTGGTGTGGTGTATCACGGTGTACAGCCTTGGACTGCTGGCATTTTATACAAGCCCCGAAACACAAAACACACAGAGTCGGCTCATTACATTGAATCAAGAATTATTATCGGAGCTTATGTTGAATTCTAATATCAAAAGCGTTATGGTGGAAAATTGTATATTTGGCTAAAATGATTATAAAGAGCTATTATGAGTTAAAATGAAATGCATATTTTGAGTATGCTAATTACAGTAATACAAATCCAAATCATCTATGTTAACCCATTTAGTCTAGGAACGCATATCCAGCCATATCTGAGTCATTTTTTATGCTTTAGCTATACAGTACAAGCTGAGCAGATCTACAAGCTGATTCAAGTCTTTGAATATTCTGACGCGATTCTATAAATGTCTTCTAAATCCTTCTTCTAAATCAGTGGTTCTCAAACCTTTTCATGTCAGGGACCCGCAAAATTACATGTATTTGGCCACGGACCCCCATCTCAAAAAACTTTGTTCCAGAGACCACCCAGAAGTAAATATTTGAGTTACAAATGTTCATTTTAAGAAAAGATATATTCAAAGATTTGAAAATACCAGATCTACAAGCTCACAATGCGTGACACAATGTACCGGTAAGCATGAGTTGGGCTTACAATAGTTTCCCCTGGTCATGAATGTTTGGTGTGCACTATAGACTGTAGGAACCACAGGGCAGTGGTGGACTTGTATCGTTGCTGTTGGCCACAAACCTCTCCATATTTTAACTTTTGGTGTTTTTTCATAATTTAATTAATTAAACTTGATTGTACTACAGCATCACACAAAAGCATCAAAAGTAGCAGATCCACAAGCTCGATACCTTCGTGCCACGTTTTGAGCTATGTTTTAATGCGATCCTGAAAAGTAACATTTACTCAAGTTTTCAGAAGTGCAAATTACAAAGTACATTTTCAGAAATCTTCAGACATTTTAAGACATTTCTCATTATTTATTTTTTGATGGCGAAAATTGCAGTCTTGTAGACCAGCCATTTTCACCATATCTGAAATAATTCATTCATAATATATTGTTGTACATTTTAGTTATTTACTAGAAATGTCAGGGGACTCAAAAGTACAGTAGGACTGTACTTTAGAGTCTTCTGTAGGAGTGAAGTCAGTGGACTCTAAAGTACAGTAGGCTATTTGTATTTGAATTAAATGTAGTGGCGTGAAAACTACTAGTTAAAGGGCCGTTCACACTGAGCTTTATAATTATAACGATAACTATAACTATAGCGATCACCATTGTATTTTTCTTTTTTTATGGTTGTGTGAACTCTGCCATCCACTTTAATTGACTTAGAACGTTTTTTTTTATAGTTATAGTTATGTGCTCATGCAGTGCATACAAAGCAAAAGAGAGCTATTGGCACAATGCTGTTATGAAGACTTTTGAGCTGGTCCGGGCTCTAATTTGATTGTCTTAAGTACCAGCTCTTATGCCTTAACTTAAAGGCCTGTCCATACTGTCTCCGACCACCAAACTTTATGTCGGAAAAGTCCGGATCAACTACAAAATGACGTCACTTGCATCTTCTGAAAAGCATTACCCCGAATTAGAGTTCGGAAAACTGCACGTCGGAAAGTCGCAACTCTCCGACGAAGGCTTCGGTGGTCGGAGACAGTATGGACAGGCCTTTAAGTTAAGGCATAAGAGCTGGTACTTAAAGAGGTGGTGCCATAGTTTTGTACTTTTTCTGGTTTTCATGTGTCTAGGAGGTTGACAGTACTTCATTAGACCCACTGGTGTGGTTGTTATGAGCAATTATGTATTCCATTTGTATTTTTTTTTTTCCCCTGGAGGCTGCCACCTTGTGGGTCAAAAGTGCCGGTGCAAAAACACAGATACAATTACATCATAGAATCAACCCCTCCCCTTTTACCATTCACCCAAAACTGTGGGTGTGGCTAACTTCAGCTGGGTCACCACCCACCATGACAACCAGGCATACTTAATGAACTGGTGGGTGTGGCCACATAAAAACCTAATTTTAACTCTTTCTGTACACTTTTTTGGAAAACAAATCTTCCTCCTAGTATAATCATAATACCTGTTAATCATGTTTTAGAGGGGGAAAAAATCATGGCATCCCATCTTTAAGACAATCAAAAGAGAGTTTAGTCATATGACAGAAGTGATTGCTTTGCATTGCTTGCGTTTTATTGCAGCTCTGTAAAACAGAACGCGGGGAAGCAGCTCTGTTGTGATACCAGACCCATAGGGAGGACATGACTCTGTCTTCATCTCCCTAAACATGGAACGCCATATTATCCTGGCCTTAATCAAGTCACCGCACACAATCCACCATCCATATGCATGTTGTGTATGGAATATAAATTGTGCTCATTCTTTTAATGGCAAACATGTATTTACATGTGTATGCACTCTCACACGTAGAGTGTGGAAATTTACATACACGTGCGCATGCACAAGCTCTCAAAACACACACGCACGCACGCGCGCGCGCACGCACACACACACACACACACACACGTCTCTGTGTTATATATCGTCGTTGTCGGGTGGAAACCTTGTATGTCCAAAACCTTTATCATTTTAAAAATTATTTAAACTAGTGAAAACAGCCGACCTACAAGCACACAACGCCTCGCGGTGCGAGGCGTTGTGTGCTTGTAGATCTGCTGTTTTCACTACTTTTGTGTGACGGCCTTGTATGATGAAGCAGGGCTTTGCTTTGTGAAAAAAATGTACAAATTTGAAACTTGTAGATACGAGTTTTCTTTCTGCCCGACAGTGACGATATATATATATATAACACAACACAATGAGGCAGCTTTGGGCCAGCCCAGGACAACCCCATACATTATTTTAACAATGTATGGGCTGGTGAATAAAAAGGTCAGCGGTTGGGAACTCACTCCATGAAACAATAAGATGCATGGACCGAGCACTGCAGGCACCTCTGTCAGTGTCCTCTGCTGCTTTACACATGAGAGGGAAATGCATGCGGGATACACGTGGTGCTAGAGCCTGCAGCTGTGTGTGTGTGTGTGTGTGTGTGTGTGTGTGTGTGTGTGTGTGTGTGTGTGTGTGTGTGTGTGTGTGTGTGTGTGTGTGTGTGTGTGTGTGTGTGTGTGCGTGCGTGCGTGCGTGCGTGTGTGTGTGTGTGTGTGTGTGCGTGTGTGTGTGTGCAGGGGCGTCACAAGGGGGAGGGGGGAAGTGGGACTGAGTTACTAGGGCCCAAGGTGGATGGAGGGGCCTGGAATTATTTTATACTTTAGCTATTGAAAAATAGCAGATATACAAGCTCAAAGCACGGCTGTGAGCTTGCAGATCTGCTATTTTTGAAAAGTCGTGAAAATGTGTGCAAATCTTTGAATATGTGTATTTTTTTTTTTTTTTTTTTAAGAGGATATTTGTAACTCAAATTTTGCTTCCCTGGAACTAAATATTTTGAGATGGGGGGTCTGTGGCCAAATACATATCATTTTGGGGGTCCTTCACATGAAAAACTTTGAGCACCACTGACATAGAAACATAGGTTTTTCAAAAAACCTTAGGATTTGAAATATTAATTTTAAATTTTTTTCAAAAATAGCAGATCTACAAGCTCGCAGCGTGGCAATAGCTTTTCAATAGTCAAAGCACAAAATACGGCTTAACGATGCGTTCCCAATGGGGGGCCCGCAGTGAATCCTTGTACCCAGGGCCCAGAATTTGGTGTGACGCCCCTGTGTGTGTGTGTGTGTGTGTGTGTGTGTGTGTGTGTGTGTGTGTGTGTGTGTGTGTGTGAGTGTGCGTGTGCGTGTGCATGTGCGTGCATGCGTGTGCACGTGTGCACGTGTGTATGCATTTGTGTATTCGGTCAATCACAGTGCACGCAGCTCCACTTAAAGCCATACTGTGTAAGATGCCCAACTAGTGGTCATTAGCCCTATAGCAAACCGCGGTCGCGTCCGCGTCTTTCGGACGTTTTTCGTACCTTCAGACCCCCGCGTCTGCCTCCACCTCGCTGAGATCTATCTTTTAAGGGGTCCCTTGTTCCTGTGCGTTCAGTAATTCCAGAGATACGGACTCCTTCACCCTGCCTGGTAGGCGAAATTACCTAGAGAAGGGATGGTACAAACGGGCGACAACAAATATGGCTGCCATAGCGACCCCACTTCAAGATGCGCTGTGATTGGCCGGCAGTTGTATAACCCTCGCTGTGATTGGCCGGTAGTGTGATGACGCAATTTTGGCGCGAGATCCGGTCCACGGCAAGGATCTCAGTTTACATACAGAGAAGGCTTTACAGGCTGAAATTCACGGCGCGGATCTTCTAAAACTTTTGTGATTTAATAGTTAGGAGAATTTTAAGATTTGTTTTATAAAAAAAGTTACATAGTACAACTTTAAGTTAGTACAGTGATTGAACTATTTCTTTATGGGTTTATAGCCGTAAAGGTTGGCTGCACCATTCCTCCCACAGTCTCTTTGTACATATATGTTAGTTAGAATAACTGGCTTCATCTGGAATCATGTGGTTGTACTTTTCTAAGTGATATGTTTTCTAGTTTAAAGTGATATTAATTTATTAGTACATAGAAATTTCCAATGTGTGTGGATGGTAAAACTGACTTCTAGTTGAGTGGGTAGACACATCTCAAAATCTTCCCTGCTGTATTTCTTAATTGTTATTCCAGCCACAATTAGGATCAAGGGTTTTGATCATAATTACGCACGCACGCACGCACGCACGCACGCACGCACGCACGCACGCACGCACACACACACACACACACACACACACACACACACACACACACACACACACACACACACACACACACACACACACACACACACACACACACACTGCTTATTACTCATAATGATTCAAAGATTGCCCAAACTTCTTCAGTGTCTGGACTATATGAATACTTTTGTGTTATAAACACAATACAAATACTTTATTCTGTATTGTTTTGCCATGATTGGCTTCCAAACTTTGAGATGTGCCTATTATCAAAAAACATCATGAATCATGAACGCATGATGTTAATGGTGTATTGAGATGCCTCAATAGAGGTCAACAGAAGCAGTATTAATTTCTCTTTTCACCCCTCTTACCCATTTTTTTCTTCTTTTTATACAGTAGTATGCCTCTCCAGAAAATAAATAAATAAATGTATTTCAGTGTGGGTGGGCCAGTGTTGATTTTGACGGCAAATTATGATTTAGTTTTAGTCATAGTCTGTTGAATAAAAAATCATATTTTAGTCATCTGAAATGTTTTAGCTCTAGTCTAGTTTTAGTCGACTAAATATCATAAGATTTTAGTCCACTAAATCTACAGTTGATTTTGTCGACAAAAATGTATTCTACTGGATCTCTTCTCCACTAGTCCCTCTTTAATATTTTAGTCTAGTTTCTATTTGTTGATGAAATTGTAAATATACTTAGTCTTAGTTGTAGTGATCATAGCGTAGCCATTGCTTAGTTTTCATTTAGTTCTCTTCAGTGAAAAAAAGGTAGTCCAGTGGTTCTCAACCTGTGGGTCGGGACATTATTTTGGGGGGTCCCCAGATGATTAACTTAATGTGAAACATTTTCTCACTCAACAGTAAACAAACCAACATAAAGTTTAAGAGAGGGTATCTGCACATTTCTTAAGTGACAATTTAAGGACGTTTTAATACCTCTAAAATGACAAATTAAACATTAGCCAAACTGTTACATTTTAGAGGCAAAAATTGTGAAAATAGCTGATCTACATGCTCACAACGCCTTGAGCGTTGTGAGCATGTAGATCAGCTATTTTCACAATAGAACCGTGTTATACAAAATGTAATGCCTCAACACTATAGTGCTTGTCAGGGCGGTCGTGGCCTGAAAAGGTTGAGAAGAACCACTGTCACAGTCGACGAAATCAACACTGGTGCGGTGCACAGAATTAGTCTCACCCTGCAGATATACGTTGACTCCATTTTATCCCCCGTTGCAACGCGGGCCTTCATTTCCCCAGCGTATTTATCACACGCTGTCATGTTGTGGTCACATGACCACATGAACCACTGCCAGCAATTAAGGCTGATAAATCACTCATTTACAGGAAGAGGTGGAAGGAAGGAGGAGGAGGAGGAGAGAGGGGGAAGATGCGGGGACAGGAAAAACCGAGAGAGAGAGAGCAACTGAGAACGATAAGAGAGAGAGAGAGAGAGAGAGAGAGAGAGAGAGCAATGAATATCGCTTCATGGCCTTCAAAGATATATATTTTTCTTTTAATACGGTGATGTTGTTGAATGTTATTGTGTCTGGGCGCTGTACTATGAACTGTTGCCGCTGATGCTCATTGACTCGTACAGGCAGAGACAAAGAGACAGATGGTAGTCGTTTGTGTGGTTTACTGTGATTGTGACCTGACTGCACCGCCTTATTTACTGTTGGAGGTGTGTGGGTATACGTGTGTGGCGCGTGGCGTGCGCGTTCATATATCTGTGTGTGTGTGTGTGTGTGTGTGTGTGTGTGTGTGTGTGTGTGTGTGTGTGTGTGTGTGTGTGTGTGTGTGTGTGTGTGTACGTGTGTACGTACGTGCCTGCAAACCAATACGCCTGCATGAGCAAATGCATTCGTGCCGAGAGAACCAGCCAGCCGCAGAGACCATATATCAGATGGGAGTCTGGAGTCTGGACCGAGTGGTTTTCTCTTTTTTTCACTTCCTCTCTCTCTCTCTCTCTCTCTCTCTCTCTCTCTCTCTCTCTCTCTCTCACTGGATCATGCTGATGGATTTCTTTTCAGTCTACAGAGGAGAGCAGACAAACCTCTCACAGACACCGGCGGTAGAAGGGCTGGAAGGCACTGCACAGGCCGACGCTTTACCGTGCTTTTCTCTTACTGTATTTACACAACAATGTACAGAATGTATACGCTCCAACGAATCACAGTTTTCGTGTTGTACAGTACTATACACCTTGCTGTACACATTCGTAAGGGACCCACCCCCTCATTTTTGTAACCCATGACCATACGGGTGAAAACCAGACACAACTAGTGAGCTCATTTGAGGGTCTACATTTAAAGGTCCGATTTCAGGAGGCCAAAAATGAAAAGTAAGAAAATGCCTGCGACCCCGGCTTAAGTTGCTCCGCGTGCCGTTACACATTACCCCTGTCGCTTCCCTATTTTGCCCAAAAGAATATATATATCAAGAATCTTTCAAAAGCAATTTTGACATTCTTTCAGATCTACCAGCTCACATGTGTTGCAATGTGATGTGTTGTGAGCCTGTAGAACAGGGTACCCACCCTTTTTTGCCTTGAGAACTACACTGTTAAGCTCAACAAGATCAACCCACAAAGACAATTGCTGAAAAAGTTAGCTTTGTGATTTTTGTTCACGAATAATATTTTTTTATATTTGAATTGTGATTTTTTTTAGGGGAATGCCATGTGGTCTACCTGCACATCTTATGTGATCTACTGGTACAGTGGATCCATTTGGGCAACCCCTGCTTTAGTCTGTAGATTGCCTTTTTTATATATCATTTTGAAAACGTTTGCACATCCGAGAAGATATTTGAGAACGGTGTTTAAAGTGGTTAAACGCCCTGAAAACGTCAGTGTAATGTGAAAACGTAAAACCGGTGCTGCTGCTGAGGTCCGGGTCGGGGCCCTGCTCTGCTGGCAGGGTTACGGTTCCGGAGCTGACCTGGCCAGTGTCTGTATCAGTTACATCAGAGTGCGTGGTATCAGCAAAGGTCAGAGCTCTGCGGAGGGAGAGAGAGAGAGAGAGAGAGAGAGAGAGAGAGAGAGAGAGAGAGAGAGAGAGAGGACTCGGGCCGGCCACTCACTTTAAATGGCTGATTAAAGTTTCATGACAGAAAAGGAAAATGGGGGGCCAGGTCCTAATGGGGCGGAAGGAAGGGAACGGGAAGAGGAGAGAGGAGAGGAAAAGAGCGTCAGCGAAGAAGAGGGGCTTCTTCTTTTCTCACCCCTCCTTTTTGCCGTATATCGCTGACACGTCTCTAACCTCTTGTTAACCAAAGACAGTGGTCTCTTACCGTGGGAGAGGTGTGTTACATTACATTACCGAGGGGAGGGGAGCCGGGGGCCAGCCAGGTGTTCACACAGGGCTCTGTATTGGGAGAGGAAACGCAGCGATAATCAATATGCAACGTTGTCGCTCTGAATGGGTACAAGAGGACCGGGTCATCTCAGTGCTGCTTCTAATTATTATAAGAGCTACTAGGAATTTTCTTGCACATTTTTGTATCTATGAAAACATTGTCATTTGGATTTAACTAACTGTGTGCGTGCGTGCTGTGCGTGTGTGCGTGCTGTGTGTGTGTGTGTGTGTGTGTGTGTGTGTGTGTGTGTGTGTGGTGTGTGTGTGTGTGTGTGTGTGTGTGTGTGTGTGTGTGTGTTTTTATTGTGTTAATACTGTAATCAACAGAGGCAGCACCCTGCTGTCTGTGCTCTTATCCAGCGGAATAGAATAATTATGAAAGGCACTCTGTGAGTACTGCAGCTATTCTGGAGAGGGAAATAAATTGGTTGCGTGTGTGTGTCTGTGTGTCTGTGTGTGTGTGTGTGTGTGTGTGCGTGTGTGTGTGCGTGCGTGCGTGCGTGCGTGCGTGCGTGCGTGCGTGCGTGCGTGCGTGCGTGCGTGCGTGCGTGCGTGTGCGTGTGCGTCTTTCTGTCTGTCTGTCTGTCTGTCTGTATGCATGCATATTTCGACAGTATAAATGAAATGAAAATTCTTGGCGACACAGATGCTCAAGTTATGACTTAAAGCTCCCAACCGTTTATTTTATTTTATCATTGAGAGGCACTTTCCATAGAGGATTGCTTGGGAACATTCTAGGTTTTAACTAGAGATTTTCTCAGGCTTATTGGCTCACTGCGTTCAGCACTTGGCTGAAAATGCTCATTGTGGCTTATTAGTCTTATCTTCAAAGTGCACTTCCAAGGTCATTGTTACGAGGGAAAAAGGCCAAGGTAATCACTGTCAGCACTGACAAGTGACAACATTTCTTTTGTTGACATTGTGGTGTGACGTCTTCTTGACAACGTAGTATATAGAGTTTCTAACTGCATTACATAATATATACATTTTCGGGGGATTTGCTGACCTCATAATGGACTATGATTTTTTTATGACCTAATGAAGTGTAACATGACGTTTTTACGGTGTAGCTGTGAGAGGCAACACATCGAGGTCTGTGTTTATCCGTGTGTTTGTTCTTGAGTCACACGTACGTCATAGACCAGTGGTTCTCAAAGTGTATTTCTGGGACTCTCTAGGTTCCTTTAGGGGCGTCTAAATTGACCCTTGCAAGTCTGTAACTTTGACAGTGTACACATGGAACCAAATGGACCCGAGACCTTCAAATTTCAGAGTTTGAGAACCACTGTCTGTCATAGACAACTGACATCACAGGCTGGCCATTTGAAGTATGACATCCAAATGGAAGCCACACCGTCATTAGACCGGAAATTATATCCCCAAAATTGTAGTATGACATTTTCTTATGACAGTATAATTTGAATTTCTCTCTTTCTTTCTTTATTTTTCTTTCTTTCTTTCTTTCTTTCTTTCTTTCTCTTTCTGACCTCCCTTCCCTGTTCTTCCGTGGCTGCTCTGGTTCAAGGTTGACACACATATGGTAGCTCCACTGCCAGGGAGGGAGAGGGAGAGGGAGAGGGAGAGGGAGAGGGAGAGAGAGAGAGAGGAGAAGGAAAGCGGACACAAGGGTAGGAGGAGCAAACCAGAGCCAGAGAGAACAAGAGGTGTGTGTGTGTGTGTGTGTGTGTGTGTGTGTGTGTGTGTGTGTGTGTGTGTGTGTGTGTGTGCGTGTGCGTGTGCGTGCGCGCGCCCTCACTTTTTGGCAGAGCGTATGAACATTCTGTACCGGCTAAACAAAGCACTGGAGGAAACTCCTGAGTCTCTCTCTCAAAACACACTCACACACACACACACACACACACACACACACACACACACACACACACACACACACACACACACACACACACACACACACACACTTGCGTGCACAAAAGTGTATTCGAGATTAATATCTACTTGAGCACAAGGCTTGAAGCTGAACAATGTTGATGTCATTGTTCAAATCAAATGATGTTGATAGAGTGGGTGTCACTGTGTGACAATTGTCTCCCACACAATGGGAGGTAATTACATTTTGTTTTATCATTAGTTAATAAATTGGCCTGTTCAAATTAGAACATTGTTAGTGCTGGGCCATCTGCAGCTAACATCTGCAGCCCCAGACTGGAGAGAAAACACTCTACTCTATTTACTATTAATACCATACTGTACATACAGTACCACACACATGTACTGCACACACGCACGCACGCACGCACGCACGCACGCACGCACGCACGCACGCACGCACGCACACACACACACACACACACACACACACACACACACACACACACACACACACACACACACACACACACACACACACACACAAAATAAACATGTGAGGGAAAACACATAGGCAGGTGCAGGCACATGCACATTGGTACACTCAGACACATACAACAGATATGCGCACATGCGTGTGCGTGCACACACACACACACACACACACGCACGTGCGCGCACACACAAAACACAGGTCAGCTGGTTCTATGTTTTATACAGAGCGTCTCTTTATTGACATATGAAAAGCCATTCCTGCAGGGGAAAGTGTTTCATGGAAGATGTCACCGGTCCACAGGGTCAAGTACAGGTTCTACTGCTCTGGTCAGAGCGAGGTCAGAGTTTAGCAGGGAAAGGTCAGAGGTCAGCATGATCAAAGCTGATTGGTTTATCACAGCGGCGCTCTGTATCTCCCTGTGAACCCATGACAGAGGAAGCTTTAATATTATTACAACTAGTCCTGTGGCCGGGGGTGTGCGGTGAGGGATTGAATGTATAGGAGTCTCAGAAGTAATGTAGGAGAACCCAGACAGAATAGTCACAATTGACGTCCAGTTGTGCAATACCCGTTGTATCCGTCTGGCTGGCTGTTAATCTTTTATGCCCAGATATGGTGTTCTGTGTCCAGTCCAGGCCAGTCTGTGATGTCATCTCCAAATTTGGGCACTGTACTGATGTCAGTCAGTGATGTCAGACTTGTCAGTTGGGCTTTGTCGATGTCAGTTGGGCATTGTTACCATGGCGCTGACACTGTGTAGTATCAGTGATGTCAGCGTGCAGACAGAAGGTCAGTCGGCGGACAGCAGACAGACGGTAAATTAATAGTTAGATGTGAGAATCATGAATTGCAGTGGTGTAACTAACTAAGTACATCTTAAAGAAGTAGTTCACCCTCAAAATGACGATTACTCACCCCACGGAGACTTGAATTCAATAATATTTTTTTGATTTTGTCGTATTCCTAAGCCAATAATTTGAGGAGACTCTTTGTAGGCCCATTGGGGTTACATTTATTATAATCAAATTATTGGCTAAAAATATTATTGAACTCAAGTGGGGTGAGTAATGGACAGAAAAATGTTTTGGGGGTGAACTACTCCTTTAAAGGACGACTACACCACTTTTCAACATATCTCCATATAATTGGTCCTTCATGTTAAAATAGAACAATCTACTTGGTCTGTGTAGGAGGGCTGTGGGCAGTTCAGGAACCTGTCTACCAGTGACATCATTGATGGGGAATCCAAACGAATAGAAACTGCATCTGTCTTGGCCATATATGGATTCTGTTAGTGTGGTATGTGGCCGATGTGGCTTCCTGTTAGATATGGGCTTAATATTGATGACATCAGGGATCTCCATATATGGGCATAAAAGGGATTCTGTTAGTGTGGTTCCCCTGACATCTCAGTGATGTCAGAGGGTGATGTCAGAGCGTCAAACTGAGCGTACACGGACGTACGGAAGGACGTACGGAAGGACGTACGGACGGGAGGACGGGAGGACGGACGTAGACACTTCGTTTTTACAAAACTGCGACTTTCAGTCTGAATTAAAAAAATACAGTATACATAAACCACTTCAACCCTCTATACATTTTGTTCATTTGAAAATAGCCGGTCTACAAGCTCACAATGCGTCGCATCGCGACGCATTGTAGATCGGCTATTTTCAAAAGATTTTTATAAAAACTTTGAAATGGGACATTCTGCATAGTGAGTACTTTCTACTTTTGGTAGTTTAAGTACATTTTGACTTTTACTTGTAACAGAGTATTTCTACATTGTGGAATTGATACTTTTACTTAGAGTAAGTAAAACATGTGAGTACTTTTTCCACCACTGGTGAATTGTGCAGCTTGACATACCGTACAGTCTGTTGAGTCTATCAATGGCTAAAGTGCTTCATTCATACACTAACCTGCAGAGAATCATGTAGGGCATTCACGAATAGTGATTTTTGGTATTCGAATTATTCGACCTCAAAGTATTCGAATAGTCGAATATTCGAGAGGCGAACATTGTGAAAATAGCCGATCTACATGCTCACAACGCCTCGCAGCGCGAGGCGTTGTGAGCATGTAGATCTGCTATTGTCACAATATTTATCTGCGGAAGAGAGTCACATTAAATGTAATGCCTACAATTCCAAGTTTTTGTCAGGGTGAGGGTCCCCAGTTCAAATATGTTTATTTTGGGGGTCACAGCCTAAAAAGGTTTTTAGAACCCCTGGTATAGAGCATTAAGGGGCATTGACAACTCATTCTTATGACTTCCAATCTAGCCAAGCTTTATAAACTATATATTTTTTAAAGAGAAAACAATACAGCATTTTAAATAAGCGAATATTCTACTTCGGTGAACAACGTCGAATAGTGACTTTGATATTCGAATAGTCGAATATTCGAATATTTGATGAATGCCCTAATGCCTATTGGCCAGGGATGGAATCCCGCTAGGATCTTCTCTTCTCCCCCATACACTGTCTCCAACAGCTTTACATCACAATCAATCAATAAAAAACATAATATATCGTCCCTGTCGGGTGGAATATCTCCATATTTCTTTCTTTTTTCCCTTATTGTTTTGATCAAAGCTATTGGTCAGTGTTCACAGTATTTACTGGATATCTTATTGGTCACAGGTTTCACAAATATTTAACCACATAATCCCTTCTTATAATAGTATACTTTAAAAAATGTTCGCAAATATTGTGAAAGCAGACAATTTACAAGCTGTCAACGCTGTGGCGCACTGTGAGCTTGTATGTGTTTTTTTTATATCTTTGAACATTTATTAATCTTATAGATCTGCTATTTTCACTATTAATTATTATAATTGTATTGTATTTGAAGAATTGTGAATTCTTTTTTAAATCTTCACCAATAATTAGGGATGTCGCGTTGAACGTCTATCTATGGGATTTGTATAACCAAAGAAGATTTAACAAGAGATTGCAACTAAATAACTACAATTAGAATGCAGTTTCTTTTTTTTCTCATTTCCTCAAAAGTAATGGTTTTGGGCAGAAGGTTTTCTGACCAACAGTGACAATATACAAAGGGCAGAACACTGTATAAACTTGTCTTTTGCAATGGCAGATTTCCATGCCTCCGTGTTATTCTATAGTAAATTTCAGCATTAACACGTATTTTTATTTGTTTACAATATATATTTTTAATATTTCTGTTTATTATTCCTTGTGTAACTTACTCTCTCTTGAATAATTAGATGTTCCTTTCATGTTCTATTAGGGCTGTTTTCCCCCCCACATCTGCGCCTAGCTTTATTTTTCCATCTTCAAAGTGAAAGCTAAAACAGGGCGATCATTGCAATTTAATGACTACAAATCCCTTTGTGAATTTGATCTTGTGTTTGTTTACATGTAGGGGGTTTGCCTGCTCCACACTGTGAAACCCTGAGTGATAATTGAACCCTGTGTGCTGTGTATCCTAATCTCTGTTTCTTCTGTGTCCATAATTTCAGTGTGTGTGTGTGCGTGCGTGCGTGTGTGTGTGTGTGTGCGTGCGTGTGTGTGTGTATGTGTGTGTGTGTGTGTGTGTGTGTGTGTGTGTGTGTGTGTGTGTGTGTGTGTGTGAAAGTGTGAACAGCCCTGCTTCATTGTACAAGGCCGTCGCACAAAACTAGTGAAAAAAACAGATCTACAAGCACACAACGCCTCGCGGTGCGAGGTTTCATACAAGGTTTCCACCCGACAACAACGATGTACTGTGTATGTGTGTGTGTGTGTGTGTGTGTGCGTGCGTGCGTGCGTGCGTGCGTGCGTGCGTGCGTGCGTGCGTGCGTGCGTGCGTGTGTGTGTGTGTGTGCGTGCGAGCGCGCCGATGAATGCGCAGTGGGCTTTATTTAAATAGATAACATGGTGTTTTATTCCCAATCAGAGGAATCTCATGTCACTTCATAGTCTCTCCATAATAACCTCCAGCATCGCTCCACAACTCCCCCAACCACACACACACACACACACACACACACACACACACACACACACACACACACACACACACACACACACACAGCACAGCGTATTGCAGACACTGCGATTTTTCCATCTCTCAGGGGTAAAAAGCCTTTGATAAATGAAAATAAATACTTTTCTTCACATAAAGAGCTGAAGGGGAAGAGAGCGATGAGCTGGCAATCGGGGAGGGAGTGGGGGGACAAGAGGTTGGTGGGGGCAACCGGAGTGAAGAGCCCTCTCTGACGTTCTGATGTCTCAATACAAAGAACAAAACGAACATATGACAGTATATGGTCTCTCAATACAACAGCAGCCAAAGAAGACCTGACAGTCTGACGTGTCAATTAAAACAACATGCACGCATCGTGGTTGTATTTGTGCACATCGCGTGCGATTATAAAGTGCACGCGGCTGCATGTGCGCGCACTGCGCACATCGAGCATATCATTTCGAGCATATCATTTAAAGATGAAGTGCCATGATTCCCCCCCCCCCCGCCACTAAAACATGATTATCAGGTATTATCCTATACTAGGAGGAAGATTTTTTTTCCAAAAAAGTGTACAGGTTTTTATGTGGCCACACCCACCAGTTCATTAAGTATGCCTGGTTGTCATGGTGGGTGGTGACCCAGCTGCAGTTAGCCACACCCACAGTGTTGGGTGAATGGTAAAAGGGGAGTGGTTGATTCTATGATGTAATTGTATCTGTGTTTTTGGACCGGCACTTTTGACCCACAAGGTGGCAGCCTCAAGAAAGAAATCCAAAATGCAAATGGAATACATAATTGCTCATAACAACCACACCAGGGGGTCTAATGAGATACTGTCAACCTCCTAGACACATGAAAACCAGAAAAAGTACAAAACTATGGCACCACCTATTTAAACGTGAACTCTACTGCACCATGCTGTGCTGTTCTGTACATCCACAGTCTGTGTCGTTGGCAGAGACGGTGCGAAAGCAAGCAATTGAGTGAAGTGTTTATTTAACTGGGAGAGTGTATAGATATGTCCACTGTGGGAGTGCAGAGAACACTGAGGGGTTTTATTTCACGGTGCAGAAGGGAGAGAGCTGCAGCGAGCAGTGGCCCCATGCCGTAAGGTTGACAGGCACGTGCACACATAGACATCAAAGGGGGCTTCCTTGAGCCCCTGCCCTTTTATCTGTCTGTAAAAAGTGCCCTCTCTCCAGACCATGAATGCAGTTTTTACTATGGTGAAAGAAATGCAAATGCCCTCTTTCCATGCCATACCTGAAGGCAGCATTCAAGAGAATTAATTGCCTTGTCCAAACTCTCCTGAACTTGAATGCGGCATCTTATTTTGAAATAATTGCCCTCTGAAGCATCTCAAGCATCGAAAATAGCTTGTGAGCTTGGAGGTCTGCTATTTTCGATATATTCACCAAACGGCCCATTCAGAAATGTCAGCCCCTGCCTCTCTAACATTCTCTGCACGTCCCTGAAGGTTGACGTGTGTTAACTGAGTTACACTGGGGGGGGGGGGGGGGGGGGGGGGCACGTGATTTAGAGGAAGCAGGTCCCCCTCTCTTATCAGTCTGCAAGGTCACACGGACTCCCACACACTGCCAAATCCTCAGAGTTTAAAGGGAAACCTTTATGTCCAAAACCGTTCGTTTTGTATTCATGATTTTAAAACAATTTAATCTAGAAGCTCGTGCCGCGAGGACTTGTGTGCTTGTAGATCTGCTGTTTTCACTACTTTTGTGCGACAGTCTTGTATGATGAAGCAGGGCCTTACTTTATGAAAAAAAACATACACATTTGAAACTTGGAGATACATGGTTTCTGCCCAACAGTGACGATATTTGTGTTGGGTATTTATTTGTGTATGTTTTAAAACACGGTACACTATGGATCTTCTTTGGATCATCGGGCCTACAGTACGCCTGGTGACTTGAAACAACCTATGTGATGTCAGGGCGTGAACACTTCCGCATTTCGCAAGAGAAAAACATAGAGGACCTTTGGTATTTGTTCCCACGCTATATTGTGATCTCCTTACACCAGAACAATTGGAGGTTAAAAATCTGTGAAGTTTTCTTTAAAATGAACTCTGTAAAATGAACACTCAGACTCGGTACAGTGCACCAGTTGCTCGTTCGCGCATAATGTTCATTTTTTATTTATTTTTTTACATTTTCTTTATTAGATAGACATACCTTTCTTGGAAATTCAGTCGCCGTACCAGTATTGCAGTTAAGAAAAGCAAGTCTTTTGCGCTCCTAAAGGCAACAGGTGTGTAGGAGACCAGACGAGGGCCCAGATGTACTGAAAGAAAAGACTCCTGCTCACTGTCTTAAAATAGTTTGACTCGGAATATAACAACGTTTTGGTCTATTAGACCTTCATCAAGTTATCTTTGAAGACAGTGTGCCGGGAGTTTTTTCTTCCAGCATTTCAGTTATGAAACACACGACAGACAACAAAAGAATGTATACATCTAGCTGGAAAAAAATAAAGAGACTAAAACAGGTCAGTCCGTTGTCTCCCCAGGCGCGGCAGAGGGAGAGCAGAGCCCAGGATTACATAGGCAATTGGCACTGGGTGAAAATGGGTTGCAAAATCGTGGGATAACAACACCTCGCGGTGCGAGGCGTTGTGTGCTTGTAGATCGGCTGATTTCACTAGTTTAAATCATTTTTAAAATGATAAATGCAAAACGAACGGTTTGGGACGACGAAATCCCACAAGCATATCTGTGTTTTCTAAATGACAGGTTGGACTGAAATCACATTGAGAACATACAGGCATACAGTGGATAAAAACGATTTCGTTCAAAATGTTAAAAAAATTACCACTATACTTTTAAACAGACAAGGTTTCACGTGCCTCCGTGTTATTAGACCTCCTGTCTCTTCTCTTACCACCTCTTTTCTTTTATCTGTGCATCTGTGTAGTCTGTCGTTCTTTCCCCTCTCTCTCTCTCTCTCCTCCTTTCTGCCCTGTGCAGACCTCATTTCATTCAGCGCTCCCCAACCTCCGACAGCTCCATAACTATAACTCTCCTCCTCCTCTCCTCTCCTCCCCTCTCCCCTCCGTCCACGGCTAAATGACTCTGTCAGAAATAAAGAGCACTTATCTTATCTAGTGCCTCCACTCCGCTATCTCTATCACAACCAACTTCACGTGCACGAACGCACGCACGTGCACTCACACACACACGCACGCACGCACGCACGCACGCACGCACGCACGCACACACGCACGCACGCACGCACACACATATGCAGGCCCCAAATAAACATACAGTACAGTACATGCACACAGGGAGAAAATAAATAAACAGGTGTACACATCAATTTCTCTACTGCACAGAAATACAGACAACAGACACCAGAAGCAATGCATACAC
>NC_137820.1:22499645-22552145 GCF_963921795.1 Nannobrachium achirus
TGCCTGGAGGCATCTGTGACGTATGCGTTTGTCTTCCGTGAAGCTTCCTTTGTCACTGAGTTAGCTTAGCATTGTCGTCGTAAACTATCTAGTTTTAACGTTCAGAGCGTTTTCTTTTTGGACAATAAAAACATTGACAGCCAGGGTAAAAAAATCCATGAAGGACACGGAATGCAATCGTTCACTCACCGTTGGAAAATTGACTTATTAGACTATTCTGGATGACTGGCTAATGAGTGGCTAGGCTAACGCTAACGTTAGCTAGCGCTAGCTGCAGGCTAACATAGGCATCTGTTGTATAAAACGCGACCAAACTCTATTTTTGCTCTTCTACAAGCTCACAACGCGAGGCGGTTAAGCGTAGCCTGTAGATTGTGGTTTATTATCAGAGTCAGATGATCCTTCAATCTGACTGAAGTTACACAAACACTCGACGATGTTACATAAAACACAGTTAGCACAGTTAGCCGACCCCAATTTCGATAGGGCACGAGTTCTGGTGTTGCGCACGTGCATTCCCGTAGAGCAACGTAGAGTAGACGAAAACTGTGCCCCATAGAACTTTGTGCCTCTATTGGAAGAAAACTTTCCTTTTCTCATAAAAGTATCAGTACTATAGGCAGTTGCCTACTGCAATTTATACTCTGTTACAAGTAGAAGTCCGGTATTAAATAAATATATATTTTAAAATAGCAGATCTACAAGCTCACAATGTGAGCTATTTTCAAATGGCCAAAATGTGTATAGGCTACAATTTGGACTATTAAAATAAAAATCTACAAAGCAATAACTAAAGTTTAAAACATACATAAACCACTTTAGCCCTATGTTATACCAAGGCTATTTAAAAATAGACGATCTACAAGCTCACAGCGCATTGCGGTGCGACGCGTTGTGAGCTTGTAGATCTGCTATTTTCAAACATTTTGTACTTTTACTTTTGGTACTTTAAGTACATTTGGATACCAATACTTTTGTACTTTTACTCAAGTACATTTTTAATTCTGGACTTTTACTTGTAACAGAGTGATTCTACATGGCAGAATTGATACTTTTACTTAATTATAATATGTAGGTACTTTTTCCACCACACGCACACGCACACCACACGCACGCGCACATGCTCACAGACACTCATTGCGACCGTCAGGTCGCAAGTTACTATGAAAAGCTCCACCGGCTGTCCGTCAGTCAGTCCGTCCGTCAGTCCGTCTGTCCGTCACGTCACTAAACTAAAGTTTGTGTATGCGACCTGACGCTTATCTCCCGATTAGGGAGTCTTACTGGTACTGTACACACACACACACACACACACACACACACACACACACACACACACACACACACACACACACACACACACACACACACACACACACACACACACACACACACACACACACACACACACCAATCAACATTTATTCTTACATATATGAGCGCACCCTTCTTCTTCATTGGGTCTTTGCTGTTCTACATATGCCTGGCACAGATGTGCACTGCTGGATACTACAGTATGTTTGTCTATGGACAATAGACTCTATGGCACTTTTACTGTAATTAAACCGATGGGAAAAGACGCTATATGCCATCATCATTGTTGTGTGTGTGTGTGTGTGTGTGTGTGTGTGTGTGTGTGTGTGTGTGTGTGTGTGTGCGTGCGTGCGTGCGTGCGTGCGTGCGTGTGTCTGTGTTCATCATGTCTGAACATTCACAAAAAGTACAAAATTAATTTGAACTTTAAACATGCACACACGCATTACCACCTGCAGGGAAACCATTTTTAATGCTATTTAGCACCCTTTCTTATCTTTAGAGTGATCCGCCAGGCAGATAAACAAAGATTCTATATGAGCCTCTGGCGGAGGTACCATCAGGGGCCCCTGGGGGCCCCCCCCCACCCCCCCACCTCCATCCTATTGATACACGCCACGGAGCCCCAGTCCCCCACTTTATTTCAATTAGCTCACAGGAAGCAGGAAATCACCTTCAAATCAATGGGTGATTGCTGGAGGGGCCCGAGTCCAGCAGCCAGGGGACATAAAGAAGATTAAAGAGCATATTATTATAACTACGTGACTGACACCATTCATGATGACTGACACCGGCATTAAATCCTCGCCGGTTTTCACGCCGAAAAAGCCAAGTCGTTATCTTTTATCACTCTTCCTTTCCACTGTGTCCGATTTGTGTTTCATGTTTCATGCTATATATATATATCGTCGTTGTCGGGTGGAAACCTCGTATCTCCAAGTTTCAAATTTGTACGTTTTTTTGGCAATGTAAAAAGCCCTGCTTCATCGTACAAGGCCGTCGCACAAAAGTAGTGAAAACAGCCGATCTACAGTATAAGCACTGTTTTCACTAGTTTAAATCATTTTTAAAATGATAAATACAAAACAAGCGGTTTTGGAGATACAAGGTTTCCACCCGACAACAACAATATATTTTTTTGCTTCGCCCAATGTTTATTTAATCTGTTTTTATGTATCTCGTCGAGATTCTCGTGTGTCATTTTAAAGAAACAAAACAAACCAATTTATGTTTTTTGGTGTTTTACGGAGTGGACGTTCACATTTTTTTGAGCGCTTTTGGAACCGCGCCTTAAAAAAAGTAATAAATAATGTTTTACTTTGCTTTTACTCATGATGAATACTGTTTTATGCTCCATGACAGGACTACGATCAAGCAGGGAACAAATGACTCTTTCTGTAATGCAATATAAAACAGAGAACTGTGTGTGTGTGCACACGTTGATCACACACTGTGTGTAGAGAACATTCAGGGAGGCAGTGAAACAGGTCAGTGTAGACCAGGGGTCTTCAACGTTTTCAGGCCAAGGACCCCTTAGTTGAGAGAGAGATAAAGCAGGGGCCCCCACAACCTTTTCATAGATCCATATAGTTTCATTGTTTGACAGCACAATCGTCAGTGTATTTTGGATTAATGTCAAAATTTGTGTTCAGATATTTATCAACTTGAGCCGTCATTAATAAACCTGACCTTTCACTCTGTACATTCTGTAGTCTGCTCTTTTCCCCCTCTACACCAAAACTCTTTGCAGGCGTTGTGAGCTTGTAGATCTGCTATTTTTGGCTACAGTTCTCAGAATATGGACACTAGGGTTCAAGTTGTTAATATTAGTAAGACACCTCAGGGCGACAAGCGACCCCGCCCTAAAGGGGCGAGGTCGCAGTGATGTGGACATCAGGGCGGTGGACATCAGGGATCTCCATATACAGTATGGGCATTAAAGGTATTTGTTCAGCTGGCATCACAGGGACCTCCATATCTCCATATTTGGGCATAAAAGGGATTTGTTCCCCCTGGCATCACAGGGATCTCTCTAACAGGGCATCATTAATATTGATGACATCAGGGAAGTCCATTTATGGGCATAAAAGGGATTCTGTTAGTTTGACATCACAGTGAAGAGCATGATGTTAGAGCGGCAAACCCATTCTGGTAGAGTGTTTCCCCTGACATCACAGTGATGAGCATGATGTCAGAGTGGCAAACCCACAGACCGTAAAAATGTGTACACGTCTACACGGACGGACGGACAGACACGGACATGCTGTGACGTTTCTCATAGTAAACTGCGACCTTTGGACGCAATAAAAAGGACCCCCGGTTGAAGACCCCTTGTGTAGACAGTATGTGTTGTATGATCAGATCAGAAAACACACACATGTATCGTCACTGTCTTGTCGGGTGGAAACCTTGTCCAAAACCATGTTCAGACAGAAAATGGAAAAAATAATGTGTGTTCTATTGAATGTAGTTGACTTTTGCTGATTGTAGTATAACGTTAATGGAAAAAAAAGTATACATTTTAATTATGGATATAATGCTCAACAGCGACAATATGCACAACACATCATCACACCATCAGAACCACTGAATCTCCAACCTTGTACATACACACCTGTTAGACCAACATGGTTAGACATACACCCACACACAATAAAAACAAACACAAACAGGGCTGTCACTATTATTCCATAATCGTCTAATCGTGATTATTTGACATAATCGCGATTATTTTTCATAATCGTCATATTCGTTTCAATGTTGAAAAATTTTCATATATTTTTTAAAAAGTCAAAAATAGTGGAAATAGCAGATCTACAAGCTCACAACGCGTCACATCGCGACGCGTTGTGAGCTTGTAGATCGGCTATTTCCACTATCAATGTTTTTTACTAAGTGTAAAGTTGTCAGTCATTTCTTTGTATATTTAGGTTATGTGTCATATCTACCATGTGCAACTTCAAAGCCTAAAAGCCAAACAGCCAAACGACGAAAACACAATTAAATCGTTAATCGCAATTATTTGAGTGACAAATAATCATCATGTAAAATATCATAATCGTGACAGCCCTAAACACAAACAAACAAACATACAAATACACTCACGTACGACACCTGACAATACAGAGGGGTGTGCAGAGTGGGTGTGATTTGTTTGTGTTGCGGGCGCAGTGGACTGGTAGTAACAGCAGAGTAGTAACAGTTTGATAGTAGGCTTTATGGAGACACTATACAACCTCCGTGACAGTTTATTTAGCGCTCGTCAGGGAGGGGGCCGCGTTTGTGACATTATGGTGGCTGGGACTCTACCGTGGGCCCCCGAGTGGACCGCACCGTACATGCAGTATTCACTGCTCCCAGGAGCCCATGGCACTGAGGACATCAATCTGTGTGTGTGTGTGTGTATGTGTGTGTGTGTGTGTGTGTGTGTGTGTGTGTGTGTGTGTGTGTGTGTGTGCGTGCGTGCGTGCGTGCGTGCGTGCGTGCGTGCGTGCGTGCGTGCGTGCGTGCGTGCGTGTGTTTTAAGAGTCATACTGCACCCACACAATGTTTTTTTTGTTATCAATTATTTTTATTTTCCATAACATAAAATTAGAGACATACATATGAATAGAACAAGAAAAAGTAAAACATTAATCAAAAGAAAAATGCAATTAACAGACAAACACAAACAATAGCAAAACAAGAAAAGGAAAAGAAAACCCACCCACCCCCTTTCCCCGGACCAACACGGAATGTACAATAGTGCATGCCTGTGCTAGGCTGTTACCACTATATAGTGATTTCTTGAATCATAGCCTTAAGCTTATCTGCAATGTCCGACCACATATTAATGTTTTCTTCTTTTGCTCCGTGTAACCTTGCTATCGACTGCTCTAAATATACTATATCTAGAAAGGTTAAGGCCCACTGGCGAAACGTTAACGTATGAGGAGGTTTCCACCGCGTAGCTACCATCTTCTTCGCCGCCGTTAATCCAGCAAAGAAGATGCGCTTGCGTATATTGTTTATTTGCAACTGTGAGACGTCATTTAATAAAAATAAAGAAGGAGAAGATATGATATTAATACTAAAAATAGTTGAAAGTTTTGAGGCAACCATATTCCAGAATGACGACACATTTGGGCATTCCCAAACCATGTGAAGGAAGGTACCAATACTATTTGAGGCGCAGAGAGTGCAGTTGGGATTATTCAAAATCCTCATAGCACATAGTCTGCGGGGAGTTAAATAAGTCCGATGAACAAAATTTAAATGAATTTGTTGATGGTCTGGATTTCTAGAAGATAGCCTAATGTTAGACCACACTGTGTCCCAACAAAAGTCAGGGTCCAAATTTGGTACATCATTCCTCCAAACAGTATCAACAGATAGGGGCCCATAACTACAGTCTAATAAAAAACCATAGAGGGTGGAAACCAAACCTCTTGTTCTGTTACCATCACAGATAAACTCATGGAAGGGGTGCAATCTAAGGGGAGCTTGCCATGGGACCCCATAGGTCCTCATGGACAATCTCAGTTGGAAGTAGAAAAAAAGGGTATTTCCAGGCAGATTGAAGATGTCACACAAATCTCGAAAAGGTCGTAAACCATTTCTATCAAATAAGTCCCCTAATGTACGAATCCCCTTAGCCCTCCACCTTGGAAAGCGAATGGGGCGATCCTCGATTAAAAGTCTTTGATTATTGAACACTGGGGAAAATAAGTTCCATTTACAATCAATCTTACACATCTTTTCAGCTGCTCTCCATACTGCCACTAAATGAGAAATGATAGGTCCAAAGCGAACTTTGCATTGATGTGTAGTTATGTTTGAATAGATAAGATCTCTCAATTCAACAGGCTGCACTAAACTCTCCTCAAGCTCTCTCCAAGAAACCTTATTTGCTGGGTTAAACCAATTTAAAAGGGGGCGGAGCGTGAAGGCCCAATAATAAAATTTAAAGTTGGGCAATGAAAGGCCGCCATCATCTCTAGCACGTTGTAATAGAGAAAGTTTAAGACGAGGGCGTTTCCCTTTCCACACAAACTTAGATATCGAAGAGTGAAGCTTATTCCAGTATTGCGGCGGTGGTGGCAAAGGGAGCATAGAGCTTACAAAGTTAACCCTAGGAAGAACATTCATCTTTATGATTGAAACTCGAGCTTGGAGAGAGTTGGGCAAAGATGACCATCTATCTAAATCAAGACAAATCTTATTTAGAGTGTCACCATAGTTGTTCTTAACAATAGCCTGAAGAGAGGGGAAAATATCTATGCCAAGATATTTGAATTGGCTTACTACTGGGATTATGGGCGGCAGGATAGCAGATCTCATCTGATCATTTAGAGGTAGAAGGGCTGACTTCGTCCAATTAATTTTGTAGCCGGAAATGGAACTGAACTGATCAAAGATTTGAAGGACGTGAGTAATTGACTGTGGTGCATTCTCAATGAACAGTAGAATATCGTCAGCATATAGGGAAATGCGATGCTGTGTGTTGTTAATCGAAACAGGAGTAATATCTGCAGACTGACGCACTGTCTGAGCCAAGGGTTCGAGTGAAAGTGCGAAAAGGAGAGGACTAAGGGGACAACCCTGCCTTGAAGATCTGCCAATCGTGAATAGCGGCGAACAGATCTTACCGGTTAGGACCATCGCTGACGGATTAGAATAAAGTACTTTAACAAAATGTATGAATGAAGCACCAAATCCCATTTTATCTAGTACAGCCCACAGGTAAGACCATTCCAGACGATCAAATGCCTTCAACGCATCGAGCGACAACACTGCGGCGGGGGTCCTCAGCTCCTTAGCCCTATCGATGATATGCAATAGTCGTCTAGCATTATCAGAGGCTAGTCTAGTTCCTATGAAACCTGTCTGATCACAGTGTACTAAGGTGGTCATAAAACCCTGCAAGCGACGCGCAAGCACCTTAGCAAAAACTTTTAGATCAGAATTCAAAAGTGAAAGCGGTCTATAGCTTGCGCAATCTGTGGGATCCTTGTTCTTCTTCAACAATAATGATATAATAGCTACATTCACATCCCTGGAGAAAGAGCCACTTTCAATTGCATATCGAAACATGTCTAGCATCAGCTGACCTAGATCTTCCCAAAAGATGGCATAAAGTTCAGGGGGTATCCCATCCAAACCAGGCGACTTGCCCCTACGCATTGCGAGCACAGCTTCCTGTAATTCCGCCAGATGGAGCGGTCTATCTAAGGCTTCCGCATCCGCCTCGCTAAGGGTTGGTAACTGTATGTTGGATAAAAAATTATTGCATACTGCATCATCGTGAATGACCTCGGAGGTGTAGAGCTCATCATAAAAAGCACGAAACGTGGCATTGACCTCTTTGGGTTCTGTAACCATGGCTCCCGTTGTTGATTTGACACTAACAATATCAGCAAAATGCTCATTGGATCTAAGACGTAAAGCCAGTAAGTGACTGGGTCTTGCACTATTAAAATAGTAGTTTTGCCTTGTGCGTTTCATTTGAAATTCTGAGCGGCGCTTGAGAATGGAGTTAATTTCTTTCTTAACTAGCTCCCTCTGAGTTGCTGTACTAACATCAAAGTTATTTTGGAGAGAATTATCCAAAGTAGAAAACCGAGATTCCAATTCCACCAGTTTGGCTGACCTTAATTTTCTCTGAGTGGACGCATAGAGGGTTGTATTACTCCTGATAAAGCCTTTAATTGCATCCCAAAGAATTCTGGGATCCTCAACTGAGCCTGTATTGATATTTATAAATTCACGCAAACCAGTTTGAAACTGAGCTACAAATGCCGCATCGCGCAGCAGTGTGGTGTTAAACCGCCATCTAGGAGCTCTATCTATAACCTGTTTCAGTGAAGCAACACACAGCACCGCCTTGTGATCCGAGAGTGACATTGGGAGCAACTCTACCTTGGCAATTTTATGAAACAAGCTAACAGGGGCAAAAACGTAATCGATCCTAGAGAATGAAGCATGCCTACCCGACAGAAAAGAAAAATCTCTAACCGTTGGGTTCATTAAACGCCAGATGTCGAGTAAGCCAGTTGAGTTTGCCCAAGCACGTAGTTCTGCAGACGCTAGTGCTTGTTCTCTGCTTTCTACCCCAGTGGATCTATCTAGGTTATGTTGCCATGTTGCATTGAAGTCAGCACCAACAATGATTTTGAAATCCGTCAGTTCCAATAAGGTTTTAGTTAGTAATTTGTAAAACTCTTTGTCTAAAACATTTGGAGCATACACAGAGACTAGTGCTAGCATTTTACCCTCCAAGCGGATTTTAGCAACAGCTATCCTCCCGTCACTGTCAGACCAATCACCCAAAGAATCCAACCTAAGGTTACGTCTAGCCAATATGGCTACTCCCTTGGTTTTGGAAGAAGCAGCTGAAAAGGCTAAAACACGATAATGTTTATTAGCCAATCGGTTGGAATGCTCTTTTAAAAGATGAGACTCCTGTATAAATGCAAAGTCAATTGATTTAGATCGCAAAACCCCCAAAATGCTGGTTCGCTTATGCGGTATATTCGCTCCCCTTACATTGAAACTTAGAAATTTATATTCTGTCATAATTGTGGTTCAAACCATACGCACAGCAAGCACAGTAGAACATTTTAGAATTTCCTAGTTGGTCCCTCACAACAAACCTTCCCAACAGAAAAACAAAACAACCCCAAAAGGAACAGAAAGGAAAAAGCAACATCAAACGAACATAAAAAAACACATAACATTGAAGCTTGAGGGGGAAAACCCCATTAGCATCAGAGTGCACAAAAACAGTTCCCCACCCCATCAACCTATTAGTCAACCTTCATTTCACTCTGTCAGAGAGTGCAAACAAGTAACTGCCCAAAAGTAACCATACATTGCCCTCTGGTGGTTATGTAAATATATAACAGATCACCAAAGTAAAAACAACAACAACAAAAAAGTGCCTTCTTGTGGCTGAATAGCTCTCAAACATTCCATCAGCTCAAATTATGATCAATCTCCCCACTTCATATCACTTAAATAAATGAGAATGGTATGTTAACATTTCTAGTAAAGAAGGGGGAGAGAAAAAAGAAAAGAATAAAGGGAAAAAAAAAAAATTGAGGGGACTATAACAACTGTAATAATAATAATCAGTCCAGCATTAGGCCCACTTAGAATGTGATAAAGCCCTATAAGCCACGCTAATGCAAATAACCAAACACTTGTGACAGATAAGTGGAAATAAGGCTGTCACCACGACAAGGCACTAATATAATATTAATAATAAAAATAAATAAAAAAGGAAATCAGTGTATATGATATAAAAATATATGCACTTACATATGTAGTTAGAAATAGAAATTAAAAGCACATCCGGGGGGCCATATGCAGCAAAGCACACACAGTGTTAATGCATACTGCGCCACATACAGCCCCCCCATGCATCCATGCATACAAACCACAATTACTAATTAGAAGGGGAAAAAAAGGAAAGAAAAGAAAAGTCTGTATACATAAGTATTTACATAAAACACAGTTATGTATGATCAGGAAACCATATACAACACAGCACACATAATGCATACTGCGCCATATACAGCTCCCTGTACATGCCCAAAAGGCCAGTGCAAACTTGGATAAATGTCAATCATATTAGTTAAGTCTATTTCCGTCTTAAACAGTAAACTACCATACTTCAAACAGTGAACCTACCCAATCACGACTACAAAATAAATATCCCAATACAGAGCTCCCCTCTCCCCCCATCAAGAAATTAACATTTTAACAAGTAAATTAACATTTTAACAAGTAAAGTAGGTAAATAACTACCCCCCCCCCCCCCCCCCCCCCCCAGACAGCGGATCCACAAGCACGTAGAGCCAACGCGCCACGAGATCGTACATCCGCCAGCTATTGAGATTAGAAAAAAAAGGAAAAAAAAAGAACGAGTCAATGAGCCAGGGAGAGAGAGAGAGAGAGAGAGAGAGAGAGAGAGAGAGGAGAAGCAGAGATAGGTAGAGAGACATAGAGAAAGGGCGGGAGAGCGAGTGGTCTCTGGAACCGCGGAGCCTTCACAATTTAGACCATATTATTTATATCTGTTTCACCTTAAACAGTAGGCTGCATTACTCAATACAAAGGCCAAAGCCCAGTCTCGCCCTCCTACCCGAAAAAGTAGCGTTTTAGGCGGCATAAACGAACCATAAACTAACAACCAACATAGCCGCCATTACCTAACAGAAAGAGAGAGAGAGAGAGAGAGAGAGAGAGAGAGAAAGACACACACACACACACACACACACACACACACACACACAGCGAGAGAGAGAGCCAGAGAGAGAGAGAGAGAGAGAGAGAGAGAGAGAGAGGGAAAGCCGAGATAGATAGAGAGACATAGAGGGAAGACGATAGAGAGAGCAGGCTCCGTCCGAACCGCGACACGGAACACGTTAGACAAAGCCTAACAGAGAGAGATAAAACCCTCTAGACCTATATAGTAAGCAGCACAACGCTCAATAAGAGCAAAGAAAAGGAATACAATAATAACAAGAACAATGTCCATTATATTCAAACAAAAAAGACAGTGAATTATGCTTATAGCTTTAGCAGCCCTAAATCCTCTCTCCTTGCGGTAACCTAAATTAAAACGAGTAACACCCATCTGCTTACAGATCTTGTTAAAAAATAAAACAAATAAAATAGGTATTATGAAACGAAACACTTGAAAACACAACGTCAAGTCAGATGATGAGTCCAAAACAATAAGTAGGCTTACATTAACAACTCACCCTTTGGGGAGGAGGAGGAGGAGAGAGTGAGGAAAGAAAGACGCTGCGTAAAAGTCATCTCCAAAGTCCCAGCCAGCTTACCAACAGTCCATTAAAGGCAAAAGGATATCACATCGGCAGAATGTGTTTGAAAGCACGCGATCACGAAAGCAAAAGTGTCCCTGGTAAAAGTTAGTTCTCTGTAACTGTCGTCTCATCATCCTGCGTAGCTAGAGTCTCGTCCGCAGCACCTGGAGTCTTGAACTTATCCTTGCAAAAGGCCAGAGCTTCCTTGGGTGAGTTGAAAGTAGAAGTCGCCTCATCCACGGTTATCCAGAATTTGCTCGGGTGCCTTATTCCGTATTTAACCCCTTCCGCGGTGATGGAACGTAGGAATTCCTTTACTGGCCCGAAAGCTGCCCTTCTCTTTGATGTTTCAGCAGACCAGTCGGGGAAAATATACACCTTTTTGCCATTGTATGTCAGTTGGCCTGCTTTCCTGGAGAGCTGGAGTATGCGTTCCTTTACCCGGAAAAAATGGATCCTTGCCAGGAAAGCCCTTGGCTTATCAGAACGTGGATTGCCGGTCCGATGAGCACGATCCACCTCCGGGGGGGAGTCGGGAAACTCGTCGGGGAATGTTTTCTGCAAAAAAGACTGGATAAAGGCCACTGGGTCAGCCTTTTCTAGCCCAGGAGAGATCCCAATCACTCTTATGTTGTTCCTACGACTCCGGTCTTCTGCTATGACGAGCTTCTCCTCCAGATTAGCACATCTTCTCTCCAATTCAGTGATACACATCTGCAAACTGTCCATGGAGGAACCAAAGTTCTCAATGGCCTCCCCCTGTTCAGCCACGGTCGTGTTCAGCGTGGCGACTGCAGGACGCAGCTCCTTTCCGAAGTCATCAATCTTCTTCAGTAATTTCTTCTCCAAGCCAAGCATCATGGGTTGAATAAAACCATCCATAAACTCTTTCAGTGATTCCTTGAGGACCTCGCGCAGCATGCTCTTTGTAACCGGAGCGTCAGCGTCGCCCTGCATTGCGCCGGCCATGTTGTCGGCGTTTGCGGTCGGAGACCTGGTACTCCTCGACCTCGTGTTAATCGTATTCGGCATGAAACACGAAACAACTGCAAAAACAGACGCTCACCAGTGTTTTGGGCGTTTAAAGTCTCAAAAGAACTATAAAGGCAGTAAAAAATGGGCTTAAAAAATGTGAAAACTATGCACCTCCACAGAGCTCAACAAACGCGTCCTACTCGGTCGCCATCTTGTCGGAACTCCTGCTATTTTTCCTGCACCCACACAATGTTATAATGAAATTCAGTGTGTAATAATTAGCATTGCAATTAACAAAGCATTGCACATTTTTTAGCCGCTATCGGAATTAAACTCTTTAAACACTTTGAGGGGACATTTTGAGAGGTAAAACATCATCGTTAAAACAGTGCACTGTTACTTTTACTGATTTTACAGCATATGATTGGATCGCTAATTTAATTGTGGACAATTCCTTAGCAGTAGCTCTCTTTAACACAATAAGGTCCTTACACATTGGGAGCGTTATACTGTACTGTATGTTAACTTCATTTTTTGGTGCTATTAATTCACCAGATTCTTTATAACAGGCATCAACCTGTATAAACGAGGAATCAAGTACATGAATAATTTCAATGCGAATTACTCACAGGCAATTTTTATTGTATGGTACTGTACTCAGTGTACTGTACTGTATGGCAGCCTTGGCAGGGGTTTTCAAAGTGGGTGACGGGGCACCCTGGGGTGCCGCGACGGCAGTCCAGGGGTGCCGCGATCAATATTCCAAATATATTTGGAATTTATTTGGGCACTTGAAAAAATATTTAGTATAATTTTAAACTTGAAGTACAAAGTTATTTTCAGTCAGTTCTTACCAAAATGGCCATATTATCTCAACGTTTTCCTCACAACATAATCACTAAAATATCATTACTGTCAGGCAGAAACCTCTGTCGCGATGCGAGGCGTTAGTGTGCTTGTAGATCTGCTGTTTTCACTAGTTTAGTACATTTTATGGATGATAAATACAAAACAAACCGTTTTGGACATTCAAGGTTTCCACCCGACAACGACGATATGCTATAAATATAAGGTGCTGGGAGTGAAAATTATAATGTAGGGGTGCCTCAGATTAAAAAAAATATTGATGGGGTGCCCTGAGACAAAAATGTTTGGGAACCCCTGCAGTATGGTACTGTACTGAACTGGAGTGGCGCGACTCTTTAATACAAGGCTCTGGGCCACTCGGAAAAAGTTGTCAAAGTTCATACTAATGAAGACATACGGACAGACAAAGCCATCGTTGGGAGCTCACTGCTCTAAAAATAGTAGATCTACAAGCTCGCTGCACGGCTGTGAGCTTGTAGATCTGCTATTTTCCAATAGCTAAATTATAAAATAATTCCTAGTTAATGGGTTAATGGCCTCAGGTCACCATGGCCCCAGTCTGGTCATGGGAGCTTCATGCTTCTATAGCTCAGTGACAGGGTATTGATGCCCCAAACAGAGATCGTTAGGCTCTGCATTCTGTATATAGAGAAGGAAATTCTGCTCTCTCTTAGAAGCAACTTTTTCTTTTGCCGGCTACTCCCTCGGGACCCTTAGCCGGCCTCCCATTGGCTCTCCTCTCGGCTGGATGCTATTAGCCCTGTGATTGGGTATTGAATTAGGCTGCTGATTGGGTATTGAAGGAGTGAAGACGGATGAGAGAATTTGGCCCGAGCTTTCTTCTCCAAACTTCATTACTCATGCTGCTCGCCACACGTGTGCGCGTGGGTGCACACACACACACACACACACACACACACACACACACACACGCACGTGCACGTGCACACACACACACACACACACACACACACACACACACACACACACACACACACACACACACACACACACACGGGGCAGAGCTGAAAGACATGCATACCGTCACTGTCGGACAGAAACCTTGTATCTCCAAGTTTCAGATTTGTACATTTTTTCATCAAGTAAAGCCCTGCTTCATCATACAAGGCCGTCGCACACAGTAGTGAAAACAGCAGATCTACAAGCACCGCGAGGCGTTGTGTGCTTGTAGATCGGCAGTTTTCACCAGTTTAAATCATTTTTAAAACGATAAATGCAAAACGAACGGTTTTGGACATAGACAGTTTCCATGCACCGACAACAACGTTGACAACACACACACACACACACACACACACACACACACACACACACACACACACACACACACACACACACACACACACACACACACACACACACACACACACACATCTTGTTTGATTGGAGGTTTAACAGTAAAACATGGGTGGGCTCCAGCAGGCCCCCTGCAGAGCACTGACGACTCATCCCTCATAAACAGACACCAGCTCACCTCTCACACCTGCTGCAGATGGAGCCCCGTCACTACACTCAACTATACAGTATGTGTGATATACTGTATGATGTATGAGCACACTGGACACACACACACACACACACACACACACACGCGCATGCATGCACGCACGCACGCACACACACACACACACACACACACACACACACACACACACACAGTAAATATCTCCTTTTTCTCAGTTTCCTTTTTTAGTATTTCATCAATAAAATGAAAAACTCTAATAATGTATATAAATAAATTTAGAAAAAGTAGTGAAATAATGAAAATAGTAGTATATCTACAAGCTCACAACGCGGTACGTTCACTAGTTTGGGTCCCGGGCAAATGTCTAATTTCTCTTTTGGGTCTTGAGCTAAAAATGGTGGGAACCACTGCACTGAAGGACACAGCCAAGGAGAGGAAGAAAGAGAAGGAGGTGAAATAGAAGACAAAAAGAAGACGTGGAAGAAGAAGACTACTAGAATAATGGGGCCGGGGCCACTCATTTAACGCACATGCTTTAGCTTTACCTAGGGGAGGTGGGGGTAAAGCACCGTCCTATTCATTCCCTATGGAAGTCACATGTTTTGAAGAGGCAAACTTGCCTTCTGGCTTAAGGACAACCTTAAGGAAAGCAAGCTTGCCTCTTCAAAACATGTGACTTCCATATAGGGAATGAATAGGACGGTGCTTTACCTCCCGCCTCCCCCAGGTAAAGCATAAAGCATGTGCCTCAAATGTGTGGCCGCGGCCTAGGAAGCAGTAGAAGAAGAGAGGAGAAAAGAAAGGGAGAGTAAGAAGAAGACAAGGATAACGACAAAGAAGGTTAAGAAGAAGACGAAGTAGGAGAGAATGAAGTAAAACAATAAGAAGAAAAAGAAGAGGAATAAAGCAAAAAACGCCGCAGGGGAAATCAAACAGGAAGAAGAGGAAGAGGAGGAGGAAGGCGCAGAAGAAGGGGAAGGAGAAGAAGAAGTTGGATAGAAAGAAAAGACGAAAAGCAAGAAGGGGAAGAAGGAGAGGAACAACAACACGACATAAGGACGAGGAAAAAAGAACAAGAAAGAGGAAGAAAGAGAAGTTGAAGGGGAAAAGGAAGAGGAATGTGCATTGCGTCGCTGTCAGGCAGAAACCTTGTATCTCTAAGTTTCAGATGTGAACGTTTTTTCATAAAGCAAAGCCCTGCTTCATCATACAAGGCCGTCGCACAAAACTAGTGAAAACAGCCGATCTGCAAGCACACAACGCCAATACAAAACGAACGGTTCTGGACGTACAAGGTTTCCGCCGGACAGCGGCGATCAGCGTGTGTGCGGTGAGAAGGAAGTAGCGCGCGGCCCAGGAGAGAGAAGCAGCAGGCTGCAGCTATAGAGCTGCTCTCTAAAGAGAGGGATGTGTTGAAAGGCTTGGTGCTGATTGATGCTGCGTTTCATCCCACAATAAAGATTATGGATGATGATATTGATTCTTCTGGGGCCACGGCCATGACTGGACTCCAGCCTCCCTCCCTCCCTCCCTTCCTCCCTCCCCTCCTCCTCGCGTGCAGGTTGGAGAGAGAGAGAGAACTCGGCTCATTATCATTCTGAGACACTCTCTCTCTCTCTCTCACTTTCTCTCTCTCTCTATTTCGCCCTCTCTCTCTCTCTCTCTCTCTCTCTCTCAATCTATCATTATCGTTTCCTCTCGGTCTCCTCCTCCTCTTTCTGTCACATACTTCCCTTTTTCTGTGTGAATTAGTGTATGTGTGTGTGTGTGTGTGTGTGTGTGTGTGTGTGTGTGTGTGTGTGTGTGTGTGTGCGCGCACGTGTGCAATGTGCTCAAGTGAGTATGCGTGTTGTCGTGACGGCCTGAACGTACTGTGTGCTTGCGTGCGTGCGTGTGTGTGTGTGTGTATTTTCTGTAAAACATGTAGCAACCTTCAATGCATTATGTCCAGCCAGGAAGAGGCATGGACAGTTGGACACACGCACGCACGCACGCACACACACACGCACGCACGCACGCACGCACACACACACACAGACACGCACACACACACACACACACACACACACACACACACACACACACACACACACACACACACACACACACACACACACACACACACACACACACAGACACCAAGGACATACAGAGACACATCAGGGACATTTACAGTATATAGAGAGACATACATACACTACAGACTGCCTGCAGAACAGCAGCAGGAGGAGGAGTGAAGGATGGAGAGATATTGACTCCTCTTTGATTTACTCCCTGCTTCCAGCTCCAGCTCCAACACAGAGAGAGAAACACACACACACACACACACACACACACACACACACACACACACACACACACACACACACAGACCTCATGTACAGTGGTGCCAGTGGAAGCCCTGCCAGCCCTGGCAGCCTGGTACACAGGCAAACCCTCAGTGTTCTTTTAACTCTAAAGCCTGTACAGCACAATGTTTCAAGATTCAGGGTTTTTACATGAGAGTCAAATTCTTTGGTTTCATTTGCCCTACATTGTATAGCAGCAGTAACAACAATATCAAAGGAATAATGATATGCTAACAACAGGTAGTAAGTAGAACGGAATAGCAAAGTATGTATTAATCAGTGGATGTGTGTACGTACAGTATGTGCGTGCGTGTTTGTGTGTACTGAATTTAGCATACTCTCCTTCCATTTTGGTTATATTAAGATAACTAGTCCTGTGCCCGGGGGGTGTGCACGTGTGCACAGTATCTAAGTGAGGAGTCTCAGAATGTTGGAGTGCCCGTTGGGCAGATCTTTATGCCCATACATGGTGTTCCGCATCCAAGCCAGTCTGTGATGTCAGTATTATGACGTCAGAGTAGCATGCAGACAGACGGTTACTATGAAGGCGAAACTGTGTAGTATCAGTGATGTCAGCATGCACATGGTCAGACGTCTTCTCCCCCTTGCTGACGTCAGCCTAGGGCAGGGTTCCCCAATAGGCGGCCCGCGGGCCATTTGCGGCCCGCGGGGGGCTACTGTCTGGCCCCCACCAACCCCAGTAATAATGGTGGAATAAGAGCAGCAACAACACTATCGTCGTTGTCGGGTGGAAATCTCATATCTCCAAATTTGTACGTTCTTTCGCAAATCATACAAGGCCGTCGCACAAAAGTAATGAAAACAGCAGATCTACAGGCACACAACGCCTCGCACTGCGAGGCGTTGTGTGCTTGTAGATCGGCTGTTTTCACTAGTTTAAATCATTTTTAAAATGATACATTCAAAACGAACGGTTTTGGACATTCAAGATTTTCACCCAACAATGATGAAAACTGTCGCTGGAGTAGTGGGAACGCCACCGTCGCCCCCTGCAATGTTGTGGCCCTCGGCTTGGTACCCTAGACATAATTCGGCCCTTGGGGAAAACTAATTGGGGAACCCTGGCCTAGGGTTTGATTAATAGTTAGATATATATTTATATAAAAACAATTGAAGATGCTTTTTTTTACGTATTTATTTTCTCATTAAAAAGTGGGAACAATCCCTTGGGTGTCAAATCATTTAAACCGGGCTTTGGGCTGTAAATAATGTGCTGCTACTGGTCCTTCCTTCTGCCTAAAGACGGACAACATTCAGACGGAAACAATAACTCTGAGCTGATCCTCCATGACTCTTGCGGAACAATGACAGCCAAAGCTTTTAGCAGTGTTTTCTTATTTCTGAGTTGGCTGTTGGGACAAGCCAACAAAAAGCTTAAAGTAGTACTGTGGACTAGAGTGGTCCATTACTCCAATGTACACTGCCTTGTTATTAATGACTGTGCCAGCGGCGGGGCTCCACACACGCACGCACACACAAACAAACAAACACACATACACACAAGTTGTTTTTTTTTTAAGAAAGGAAGTGAGCTAGAGAGAGAGAGTGAGAGAGAGAGAGAGAGAGAGAGGGCGTAATATCAGCGGGCTATCTATCCTCTCTTCCACTGGTGCATCCCAATCCTCTTTGGAAATAACAAAATGCATAAAGGAGCTACAACACAAATATATCAGCCTGCCTCAGATAGATAGGGCTGTGCTGCGGTTTAATACCCTTAGAACGGGTGCACATTATTGTGTATCATTATTTTATGCTTTAACTATAGAAAAACAGCAGATATACAAGCTCACAGCGCGGCACTCGGTGCCGCGCTGTGAGCTTGTATATCTGCTGTTTTTGAAAAATCGTGAAAATTAGAATTTTGATCCGATTCTATAAGTGTCTTTTGAATCCTTCTAAGATTTTTTTGAAAAACCTATGTTTCTATGTCAGCAATCTGGCCAGCCATCGTCAAAGAAAAGGTCCTTTTCACTTGAACTGGAGCTCAGTTAGTCTGTTCTTGAGAGACTTTTCAAGAACACCTTTTCATGTGAAGGACCCCCAAAATGTTATTTATTTGGCCACGGACCCCCATCTCAAAATATTTAGTCCCAGGGACCCCCCAGAAGCAAAATCTGAGTTACAAACGTTCGCTTTGAAAAAACATACATTCAAAGATTTGCACACATTTTCACGACTTTTTCCAAAAATAGCAGATCTACAAGCTCGCAGCGCGGCACTCGGTGCCGCGCTGTGAGCTTGTATATCTGCTATTTTTCACTGGTTAAAGCATTCAATAATCCTAGGCCTAAATGGGTTAATACCCTTATGTAAACCAGTAACAATCAAGCCCTAACACACAGCCGCACATTGCCACTGAGGGGACAATAAGATACAACGCTCAGTTCTCTCTATCTCTCTCTCTCTCTCTCTCTCTCTCTCTCTCTCTCAGATATGAACAGTGGGGGTGTGATTGTTCGTATGGGTGCGTTTGTGTGTTCATGTTGAGTGGACGTAGCCTATATAATGTGCATGTGTGTGCGACATTCACTGTCTGTGTGTGCATGAGGTACGGGAGTGGGGGGTGGGGGGTGGGGGGTGGGAGTAAAACTAGGGGGCAATGAATGAGGGAAGGAGGGAGGGAGAAAGAATGAGAGAATGAACGTGAGAGAAAATGGAGGAAGAAAGAAGAATGAGAGAAAGAATGAACGAGGAAGAAAATATGGCAAGGGAGAAAAAACAAAAATAGGTACAGTACTGAAAATGAGAGGGGGAGAGGAGCAAGTGTGCGTGTGCGTGTGTCAGGGAGAATGTGTAGAGAATGTTAGAGAGTCAGCTGCTGAAATTTCTAAAAGGGTCTTTTGGTGGAAATATCGAAAATAGCCGACCTGCGACGTGTTGTGAGCTTGGAGGTTGGCTTTTTTCGGTACTTGAAACCACACTAAACTAAGCATAATCAAGTGAACACTGAGAGTTTGGACGAGGCAATTCTCTTGAATTTGTGTTGCTCTCACCATAGTAACAACTGCTTTCATGGTCTGGAGAGGGCAGGGGCTCAAGCCCCCTTTGATGTCTACCGGTATGTGTGCACGATGTGCCTGGTGCACGTGGCCGTGCGTTCGCGCCCGCGCGTGTGCGAGGGAGAGAGACTTATACTGAGCTATTTTCTTGAGCTGATAGTGAACAATACAGTAGCAGTGATTGGTCGTCTCCCTGGACGCTGCTTGTGGCCGCTGTGCTCTGCTCTGAAGCAGAGCGATACACACTCTGACCTCAGAGACCACAGCGTGTACACGTCTCCCATTCCATTTCATTCATCCTTCTCCATCCCTGCTTTTGATAGCTCACTCTCATCCCACTGCGTCAATTTGTTTGTTCGTTTTTTTGTGTGTGTGTGGCAGGGACGTGCTGGCCATTGGGAAAAGCGGGACAACTCCCGAACGGCCGGTTCATTGTAGATCTGCTACAATGATCTGCCAGTCCGGCCATTGGGAAAAAATTAAACTGTTTGCACAAAAGTAAAAATTAAACTGTTTGCACAAAAGTAGTGAAAACAGCAGATCTACAAGCACACAACGCCTCACGGTGCGAGGCGTTGTGTGCTTGTAGATCGGCTGTTTTCACTAGTTTATATCATTTTTAAAATTATAAATACAAAACAAACGGTTTTGGACATACAAGGTTTCCACCCGACAACGACGAAATATAACTCATGTAATTGGCCCACTTGTCATGATCTGAAATGGCAAATCTTTGAGTAGCTGCAGCGCTATAGAGAGATCTCTCTATAGCGCGCAATGAGGGCCTCTCCAACTCTTTTTCCCGGGCTGAATCAGGGGCCCAGCACGTCCCTGGCTCACTCTCATCCCACCGCGTCAATTTGTTTGTTTGTTTTTGTGTGTGTTTTTTTTACACTTTGCCTCCTCTCTCGATCATGTCTCCTTCCTTCCTTCCTCCTCTCTTGTTTCTTTCTTTTTTTTTCTATTTTTTTTTCTTTCTTAACCGACGTCTCAGTCAGTAAACAAAGCGAGCAGGAAAAAGGCTGCGTCTGAGAGCCCTATTTGTCTGTGTGTTCCAACAGCGGAACACACATCACTGTGCCAGGGAGGCCATTATAACAAGATAACAACAAAAGAAATATTCACCGGGAGTGATGCATTTTCCTCAAACTTTTCTCAAACTGCACACTGTGCACCGCGAGTCTTTAACGCTTTAAAGCTGGCGTTCCCCCTTTTTTTTGCGCATGTCATTATAGATAAGAAATAGTATTTCCCAAAATGTTAAAAAATATATACAGTATTTTTTGTTATTAGTCTGAGAGTATAATTGTGGAGAGTCAAATTGACAAACTTTTAGTCTGTGGCATTAGAAACACTGTGGCAATACACCGAGAGGTTATTAGAAGCCAAGGGTAATGTAACGGTGGGAGATGATTTGGCGTGGCGTTCCTACAACTCCCAGTGGACATCAGTCACCTAACACACACACACACACACACACACACACACACACACACACACACACACACACACAGATTTACAGTCTGAAAAAGACCAAAGCTGTCGTTTCCCTTTCTCCTCCATGGCTGGATCAATAAGCAGACTAAAAGTGTCAGGCGATTAGTATTCAGCATGTGTGTGTGTGTGTGTGTGTGTGTGTGTGTGTGTGTGTGTGTGTGTGTGTGTGTGTGTGTGTGTGTGTGTGTGTGTGCGTGCATGTCTGTGTTTGTGTTTGTGTCTGAATGTAGGTTCAGTATATCCATGTGTGTGTGTGTGTGTGTGTGTGTGTGTGTGTGTGTGTGTGTGTGTGTGTGTGTGTGTGTGTGTGTGTGTGTGTGTGTGTGTGTGTGTGTGTGTGCGTGCATGTCTGTGTTTGTGTTTGTGTCTGAATGTAGGTTCAGTATATCCATGTGTGTGTGTGTGTGTGTGTGTGTGTGTGTGTGTGTGTGTGTGTGTGTGTGTGTGTGTGTGTGTGTGTGTGTGTGTGTGTGTGTGTGTGTGTGCGCGCGTGTGTGTGCGTGTGTGTGTGTGTGTGTGCGTGTGTGTGTGTGTGTGTGTGTGGGTGTGTGTGTGTGTGTGTGCATGCATACATCAGCACATGCTATTGTGTGTGTGTGTGTGTGTGTTGTGTGTGCGTGCGGCGTGCACGTGTGTGTGTGTGTGTGCGTGCGTGTGTGTGTGTGTGTGCGTGCTCTAGCAGAGATAGTATAGACAGGAGCTACAATAGCAAAGGTTAATATCATACATCAGCTGCCATCTGCAACCCCCTCTCAAGGAGAAAGCCACATCGTGTCTCCTCCCAGCAGGGTAGATCTCTGTAAGATTAGACGCCATCTGACAACTCCCACTCTGCTAGTTGGAGAAAAAAAACTTAGAAAGTTAACTAAGACTTTTCTTTGAAAGGTAGGCGTGCAAAAGGCATATCGGTTCACGACAATCCTCTGCCGTTAATGACTGTCTCCTTTGTACTCTTGCCTTGTCTCAGTGTGCTTTGTCTTATTTGAGGTAGGCTATACAAAATAAAATCGTAATTGTCTTTCGATGACATATTATGTCAGTTCCCAGGCAAAGGTGCAGGTTTTGGCACCCCCACTTAATAAACCATACTCCTGCATATCGTCGTTGTCGGGTGGAAACCTTGTATGTCCAAAAGCGTTCCTTTTTTTATTGTTTTAAAAACGAGTTCAAGTAGTGAAAATAGCCGATCTACAAGCACACGAGATCTGCTATCTTCACTACTTTTGTGTGACACTTTTGTATGATGAAGCAGGGCTTTAATTTACGAAAATAACATACACATTTGAAACTTGGGAGATACGAGGTTTCCGCTCGACAACGACGATATACTGTGTGTAACTGTGTATGCGTAGGCAGTGCGCCCTTGTGCACGCGTCTGTGGGTCTGCGATAGCGTGCACGCCGTGCGTGCCCCAACAGTAGCATGCAGCCTTAAAGATGTAAGGGATCTGTCATTTCACTGCCAGCTCAGCGAGAAATGATCAACATCTGTAAGCCAAGCACACACAGTAAGTGAAACATAATGCAGTTCAGAGAGAGAGGTGTGTGTGTGTGTGTGTGTGTGTGTGTGTGTGTGTGTGTGTGTGTGTGTGTGTGTGTGTGTGTGTGTGTGTGTGTGTGTGTGTGTGTGTGTGTGTGTGTGTGTGTGTGTGTGTGTGTGTGTGTGTTCATCGTTGCCAGGAGCGTCACAAGGGGGGGAAAGTGGGACTGAGTTACTAGGGCCCAAGGTGGAGGGGCCTTAATTATTTTATACTTTAACTATTGAAAAAGAGCAGATCTACAAGCTCACAGCGCGGCACCGAGTGCCGCGCTGCGAGCTTGTAGATCTGCTATTTTTTAAAAGTCGGGAAAATGTGTTCAAATATATCCACCTGTTTCCGCGGGAGTTTACTGGAGATTATTTGGACCTGTTTGGACCACACTTCCGGTTTAACAGCAGACATACAAGCTCGCATCGCAGATGCAGCCCGTTGTGAGCTTGTAAATCACACTCGGCTGCAGCGCCGGAAGCTCGGTACAGCGTCTGCGCAATGCACTAGGGGGCGTTGGAAACTCGTGGATATATGCACTTTCTAAGCGAACATTTGTAGCTTAAATTTTGCTTATGGGGGGTCCCTGGAACGAAATATTTAGAGATGGGGGTCCGTTGCCAAATACGTATCATTTTAGGGGTCCTTCACATGAAAACATTTGAGCACCACTGACATAAAAACAGGTTTTTCAAAAAACCTTAGAAGGATTTGAAATATTCAGACAATCTTTCAAAAATAGCAGATCTACAAGCTCGCAGCGCGGCACTCGGTCCTTGAATCCTTGTACCCAGGGCCCAGAATTTTATGCGACACCCCTGATCGCTGCTATCCGTTGTTGGTGTGTGTGTGTGTGCGTGCGCGAGCGCGTGCCTGCCTGCGCGAGCCTTCACTTGATCATCAAGCATAATGCTCCACTCTTTCTTGGCCATGTAAGACCCTGCTAGGAAGCCATCAAATATTTATACAACATTACCCCTGATCCTATAGGCTGTAAGTAAAGAGAAACACTCTGCTGACTTTCTATTGCATATGGGGTCTCGGGACCACTAGCATCAGCCTGCGTGGTCCAGTCATTAGGCATCTGATTCAAGATTTAAGATTCAAGATTCTTTATTGTTATATCCTATTTTAAGTACAAGTGAGTAAAATTCTTGCGTTTGACAAGACCTACAGCAATGAAATAAGAATAGAAATAGCTGTAAAAGAAAAAAGCGTACAACATTATTGTGCCATGTTGCATAATCATGAATTGCTGATGCTATTATTCTCATTAGGAATGACAAGGAAGGTGACAAGGTGAGAAGTGACCCCCAAAATAATCATATTTGAATTACATTTACTATATCTTGGTTCTGTTGTGAAAATAGCCAATCTACATGCTCACAACGCCTCGCAGCGCGATAGATCGTAGATCGTCTATTTTCACAATTTCGGTCTCTAATATTTGTCAAGTTGGCCAATGTTTAATTTGTCATTTCAGAGGTATTAAAAAGTCCAAATTGTTAGGAAATGTGCTATACACTTAAAACTTTATGTTGGTTGAGAAAACAGTGTTGCACATTAAGTTAATCTTCTGGGGACCCCCCCAAAATCATTCCGGCCCACGGGTTGAGAATGAGAACCACTGCATTAGAGGTTAGAAGGTTTGGGGATAAAACCAGCGAGGCGAGGTTGAGATTGAGTTTAGACATGTGCAGAGGAGTGATGAGGGAGGGGGTACACTGGGAGAAGGATGCTGAGGATGGAGCCGCCAGGCGAGAGGTGAAGAGAAAGGCCAAGAAGGAGTTTTATGGATTATCATGAGTCACGGAGGAAGACGCAGAAAACAGAAGCAGACGGAAACTGTTAGCCGAAAGAGATATAAGAAAGAAGATACATGATAAATAGAACAATCTCGTTCCAAGGAAGTTGAAGTATTCGTGTTTTCGCAGAACAAAGGTGTCTTTTGCGAACATTTTGGAATTTTGCTTTCAAATTTGAACGTGAACGTTATGAACGAAGCTTCAAACTATTTGGTACAGTACTGTACAGGCACGTGCACACATAGACATCGCCCTTTTATCTGGCTGTAAAAAGTGCCCTCTCCAGACCATGAATGGAGTTTTTACTGGGGACTGCCCATAAGTCCGAAGGTTCATCATTAGTCCGAAGGTTCATTAGTCCGAATTTAGTTAGGGTTACTGAGGTTGGTTAGGGTTAGAGTTAGAGTTAGGCATAGTATTCTTAACAAATTCGGACTAATGAACCTTCGGACTACCTTCGGACCAATGCCATGGCACCGTTTTTCCTATGGTGAAAGAAATGCAAATGCCCTCTTTCCATGCCATACCTGAAGGCGGCATAAAAGAGAATGGCCTTGCCCAAACTCTCCTGAACTTGAATGCAAAGAATTGCTGTGTAGAAATCAAGCACCGAAAATAGCCGACCTCCAAGCTCACAACGCGTCGCAAATGAATTTCCAAAATGCCCTTTTTGGAAATTTCAGCCCCTGCCTCTCTAATATTCTCTGCACGTCCCTGGTACCGTAGCTGTGCGAACTACCCAAAAAGGCGAGGTCCCTACAGTAAAGATTACACATCATGATAAATGCTGTATGAGAAACAGAGAGAGAGAGAGAGAGAGAGAGAGAGAGAGAGAGAGAGAGAGAGAGACAGAGAGACAGAGAGAGAGAGATTGTGGGTCCCAGGCGCTGAATGGCTGTTGTTCTAAAGGCTGTGTTATGGAGCAGAAACAGTCTGATCTCTGTGTTGTTTTCTCCCTGATTGATTGCTCTGGCCTGAGGCTTCTCGGAGTGCGCTCTTGCGTCGTGTCTGAGTATTTACCGGAATGTGGGGAGGATAAAAATCACACGGCCCGAGACATCAGGCTTTAAGAGTCAATGGAGAGAGAGAGGGAGAGGGAGAGAGAGAGAGAAGAAACTACAAACAGAATAGCAAAGAAGCCCACACACACATCCACACAGTGAGGCAGGAGGACGGACGGACGGACGGACGGACGGACACACACACACAAAGAGGTGGATATAGGCAGACATATATATCGTCACTGTCGGGCAGAAACCTCGTATCTCCAAGTTTCAAATTTGTAAAATTTTTCGCAAAGCAAAGCCCTGCTTCATCATACAAGGCCGTCGCACAAAAGCAGTGAAAACAGCCGATCTACAAGCACACAACGCCTCGCACCGCGAGGCGTTGTGTGCTTGTAGATCGGCTGTTTTCACTAGTTCACTCATTTAAAAAAATGCTAAATACAAAACAAATGTTTTTTTTGGACATACAAGGTTTCCACTCGACAACGACGATACATGACAAACAGACATATACTGTACTACAGGCCAAGATGACAAATACATAGAATAGGGACAGAAAGACTGACAGACAGACAGACAGAAGGGCGGACATGGGGCATGCATGGTAATGATCTTTTAGAGAGAAGTCAGAGCCGTGTCAGTCAGCCTGTCAGTGCCTGGCGTGGACTGAGCGGCGTTCCCTTCCCGCTCTCCTCCGGACCCCGCCGACCTGTCACAGTGTCACAGTGACAGAGACAGACTGACACCACGCAGCGCTCCGAGGTCACAGCTTTCAATCTAACTCCCCCTTCCCCCCCGTCCCAACGCACACGCACGCACACATGCACGAACGCACGCACGCACGCGCGAACGCACGCACACACCCCGGTACTCTCCATTGACATTTCACATCCCCAAGTTTAACCATTTGAACCCTATAGCGTCCCAATCCTGGGGGGATCATTCACAAAAAAAGTTTTTTTGGTGAATATTATTTGGTGTAGGGGGGAAGAGTAGACAGAGCCAGAGAAGTACAGAGCCGAGCCGACCCCGGGCCAACTAAGTCAATGGTTCTCAGATTTTTACATTTCAAAGAGTAGTTCACCCATCTATTGATTACTCACGCCATGGAGACTTGAGTTCAATGACATGTTTTGTATTTGTCGCATTCCTAAGAAAAAAAAAATGTATTATTGCGACCGTAAGGTCGCAGTTTAGTATCAAAACCTCCACCGGCCGTCCGTCCCTGAGTCACACGTCACACGTCACACGTCACACGTCACACCTTTGCCCTGCTCATATCTCCGCATCAGTATGACATCACACTGCTGACATCAGTATGACATCACACCGTACACAAATGACCCCTATATAAGACCGGCATTGTCTGTCGTACATTTCGGTCAATTCCAGTGGGGATGCCATTGAAAAGTTAATCTAGTTGTACAAAGTAATCAAAGAATGGGTTGACTGGTAGGCTGGTTGACTGCTTTATCTGTGGAGAGTGTATGTCACTGAGAGTCCTTTTATAGCGATTGAAATCATGATGAGGTCACGATGAGTCATCTATGCCCAAATATAGATTTCTAGGTCAGATGGCCCATGGAGTTTGTGATGTCAAACCTAGCAACCCAATATAAACAAACCTGATGTCAGACCTGAAGTATCCTTTTATACCCATATATGGAGATACAGAGATCTCCATATATGGGCATATTAGAAAGCCCATATATGGGCATATACGGATGACATCAGGGATATCCATATATGGGCATAAAAGGGACAAGGGCTTACAGTTAAGAGATCTCCATATATGGGCATATCAGAAAGCCCATATATGTTCATATACTGATGACATCAGGAATATCCATATATGGGCATAAAAGGGACAAGGACTTACAGTTAAGAGATCTCCATCTATGGGCATAAAGGGACAAGGACTGTTACAGTAGATATAGAGATGTCCATATATGGGCATACATGAACAAGGACTGACAAACACTGAGATCTCCATATAACCTATGGGAATATAAGGGACGAGGACAATGCGTAGCATTGTGAGCTTGTAGATCTATTTTCTAAATATTGTTGTTGCGACCGTAAGGTCGCAGTTTAGTATCAAAACCTCCACCGGCCGTCCGTCCCTGAGTCACACGTCACACGTCACACGTCACACCTTTGCCCTGCTCATATCTCCGCATCAGTATGACATCACACTGCTGACATCAGTATGACATCACACCGTACACAAATGACCCCTATATAAGACCGGCATTGTCTGTCGTACATTTCGGTCAATTCCAGTGGGGATGCCATTGAAAAGTTAATCTAGTTGTACAAAGTAATCAAAGAATGGGTTGACTGGTAGGCTGGTTGACTGCTTTATCTGTGGAGAGTGTATGTCACTGAGAGTCCTTTTATAGCGATTGAAATCATGATGAGGTCACGATGAGTCATCTATGCCCAAATATAGATTTCTAGGTCAGATGGCCCATGGAGTTTGTGATGTCAAACCTAGCAACCCAATATAAACAAACCTGATGTCAGACCTGAAGTATCCTTTTATACCCATATATGGAGATACAGAGATCTCCATATATGGGCATATTAGAAAGCCCATATATGGGCATATACGGATGACATCAGGGATATCCATATATGGGCATAAAAGGGACAAGGGCTTACAGTTAAGAGATCTCCATATATGGGCATATCAGAAAGCCCATATATGTTCATATACTGATGACATCAGGAATATCCATATATGGGCATAAAAGGGACAAGGACTTACAGTTAAGAGATCTCCATCTATGGGCATAAAGGACTGTTACAGTAGATATAGAGATGTCCATATATGGGCATACATGAACAAGGACTGACAAACACTGAGATCTCCATATAACCTATGGGAATATAAGGGACGAGGACAATGCGTAGCATTGTGAGCTTGTAGATCTATTTTCTAAATATTGTTGTACATTAAAAACTTGAAATGGGTCGTTCTGCATAGTACTTGGGATTTGTTGATGTAAATGTTCACATAGAGTGTAATAATTGGTAAAACAAACTTTTGGCCTATTTGTGGAGATAAGCGACCAACGGTCGCTTATCTCCCGATTAGGGAGTCTTACTGGTATATTATAGTAAATTTACCCCCATTGATTCTGGATTGATTGATTGGTCCCCATCCGGAAGCAATGGGAGTACATTTATTGTTATCAAATTATTGCGACAAAAACTCAAAAATATCATTGAACTCAATTGAACTGTGAGTAATCAATAGAAAAAAAGTAATTTCGGGGGTGAACTACTCCTTTAACTCTGACAGTATACAAATGGAACCTAATGGACCTGTTAGGGTCCATTAGGTTCCATTTGTATACTGTCAGAGTTACAGAGTTGTAAGGGTCCATTTTAGACCCTAAAGGAGCCCTGAGAGTCCCAGGAGACCCACATCGAGAACAACTGAACTAAGTTGTTAAATATTCATCGAAACCAAACTCTCCGCTTTGACGACAGGATGGTCACAGAAGCCTATACATGCACGTCGCCGTTTGCCTTTCATGTAAACTGGCGTTCTGGGGTCTGACAATATGATGTTTTGTAACACGCTCAATTTGTGCCGAATGGAGAAATTTGGCGGTGAGGTGTGACAAACTGCACGTAATGATGAAGGTAAAGTATGTCAGCCTCTTATTGTTCCAATAGTGTCAGCATAAGGTTGTGTGTGTGTGTGTGTGTGTGTGTGCGTGTGCGTGTGCGTGTGTGCGTGTGCGTGTGCGTGTGCGTGTGTGTGTGTGTGTGTGTGTGTGTGTTGTTGCATTTCCATTGTATCTGCAGCCCTGTGGTGGTGGTAGGAGGGGGGGGGGGGGTGATTGCATAATCCTGCCAAACCTCAGAATGGTGGTTGTCAGATGATAATCTGCCCACTCTGCAAGATTACTGCTCAGATTAACACACAATGAACACTAGAAGGGTGTGGGAGATAAAGCCTGTGCGTTTGTGTGTGTGTGTGCGTTTGTGTGTCGTCTGTACTATTTGGGTAGGCCTTATGCTCAAATATTTTTTTTTGGCTTTTGTTGTGTGTGTGTGTGTGTGTGTGTGTGTGTGTGTGTGTGTGTGTGTGTGTGTGTGTGTGTGTGTGTGTGTGTGTGTGTGTGTGTGTGTGTGTGTGTGTGTGTGCGTGCATGTACGCTACGCACACACCACACTTATGCAAAAGTACTGTATACACACACGCATGAAATCGTTACATGAGAACAAACTCCCATACACCACTCTCTATCTCTACGCACACACACATGCATGCACGCAAACACACACGCACACGCACACGCACACACACACACACACACACACACACACACACACACACACACACACACACACACACACACACACACACACACCTCTCCTCCCCTCTCCTAGCAGCATATCGTCGTTGTTGGGTGAAAACCATTCGTTTTTTATATCATTTAAAAAAATGAACTAAACTAGTGAAAACAGCCGATCTACAAGCACACAACGCCTTGCGGTGTGAGGCGGTGTGTGCTTGTAGATCTGCTGTTTTCACTACTTTTGTGCGACGGCCTTGCCTGATGAAGCAGGGCTTTACTTTGTGAAAAAAACTTAAAAATGTGAAACTTGGAGATACAAGGTTTCTGCCCGACAGTGACGATATTATGAGTCCTCAGTGGGAGGCAGGAGAGAAGAAGAGGAAGTCAGCGGACTGGGAGGCGGACAGCAGACACAGAGACATTTAAACCCAATTCATGCTCTGTCATACGCCGGTGCTTTGTGCCGAATATAGCCAATCTACAAGCTCACCATGCGTTGCAGACGCGGTGCATTGTGATTGTAGATCGGCTATTTTCAGTGTATAACGCTGTCATACGACAAAACATAATGTTGCTGTTCAACCCGTTCCTTTTTTTATTATTTTAAAAACAAAATATTTTGACCGTAATGACATGATTCATGTCAGTATCATGATCAGTATCATGTCAGTATCATGGTCAGTATCATGGTCAGAATCATGTAAATATCATGTCATTATCATGGTCATTATCATGGTCAGTATCATGGTCAGAATCATGTCAATATCATGTCATTATCATGGTCAGTATCATGGTCAGTATCATGGTCAGTATCATGGTCAGAATCATGTCAATATCATGTCATTATCATGGTCAGTATCATGGTCAGTATCATGGACAGTATCATGGTCAGTATCATGGTCAGAATCATGTCAATATCATGTCATTATCATGGTCATTATCATGGTCATTATCATGGACAGTATCATGGTCAGTATCATGTCATTATCATGTCAGTATCATTGTCCGAGGTTCTAGAAAAAAATATCTCTTCCCAACTGACCACCTACTGTACATGAATAACACTGACATGACATGTTTGAGAATTTTCAATCTGGCTTGTGAGCCCAGCATAGCACAGAGACCGCCCTTAAAAAAGTCACAAATGACTTATTACTTGCAACTGATGACGGTGCCTGTGCAATCTTAATTATATTAGATTTAAGTGCCGCTTTTGACACAGCCTTAGAACTCCTGCGTTCCTACCTTGCCAACAGAAAAAGGGGGTAAAAAATAAACTCTAAATGAATGATATATAATATTCTTTTAATCACCAAAATCCACTAAAACGTTGAAGGATAAATCAACTGCACAATCCAGGTGTTCTTATTGACTCTGATCTAAACTTTTTAAGTTTAAAAGAGTGGTTCCAACCTGCTTTTTTCAAATGAGAAACATTTAAAAAATCAAGTCCTTTCTGTCCAGTGCTGATCTGGATAGAGAAAGTCATTCATACATTCATCACATCCTGCTTAGATTACTGTAATTCTCTCTATGGTTTAACTCAGAAATCCACTTCCCCTTCTCTGCATATTTGACATGATTTCACACTCTTGTACCATTGCTGCCTGAGGATCTTGTACCGGAAACGTGTTGCTGAGTAGTAGTGTGTAATATTTTAAGTGAATTGTTTGTTCGTTTGCCTAAGCAAAAGTTGGAAAAATGGCTGTTTAAATGATTTTAAAAACATAATTTTGCATTGTACAGTTGTCTCCCTCCTCTGTGTTTTTGCATTGGATCTTTGCCTCCTCGGGACTACTAGCACTCTCCACTTTTTTGTGTGGCACTAATTTTGCTATTGAAATAGTTAACGCTTAATATAGTTACAATAAGTGTAGCGTCATTATAAATCCAAAGGCTGATGAATTGTGCTACTACTGGACTGTATGTGTGTGGTAGAAGTTCACTCAAGCAAGCTAGAACAGAATTTGCTGTTGTGTAGATGAGATGGTTTTCCACTTGATTATTGCCAAATGTCTCTCTTTCTTTCTTTCTTTCTTTCTTTCTTTCTTTCTCTCTCTCTCTCTCTTTCTCTATTTTCTGTCTATCTCTCTAATCGCGTCCTTTTCGAGGACACACTTGTCTGCCCTCATAATTCTGTGTCCTCATTTTGTTGGAAGTATGAATTTCACACATTGCAGCAAGTGTGTGTGTGTGTGTGTGTGTGTGTGTGTGTGTGTGTGTGTGTGTGTGTGTGTGTGTGTGCGCGCGTGCGTGCGTGCGTGCGTGTGTGTGTGTGTGTGCACGTGCATTCACACCTGTATCAGTGCGTGTTCATGCATATGCACTGTATGCGTGTGAGTCCTTTCTGTCGAGTTTATTTCAGTTATGTTTCTTAATTAGCCAATAAAGGTCATGCCATCTCTCAGCCGGGGGGGGGGCCGGCAGCATGCAAATGAGACAGAAGGTCAGGCGGATTAGTGACCGCCTTGCGCCGCCCCAAATATGGGCATGACTGTGCTTCCACACAAATAATACCTGTGCCTCCTATAAAGCCTTCCTGGCTGCCACTGTTCCAATGCTTACACTCTTGATATAAATATCCCTGACTCAATCAGCTGGGCTGTTTATGGGCAAAACAGCCTCAGTCCCCAGACTGTAGGGAGTTAGCGTGTGCCTACCGCCAGGGCCGGACTTACCATTGGGCGAGGGTGGGCACGCGCCCAGGGGCCTCAGGGGAGGGGGGCCCCCGAAATTTTTTTATTTTTTATTTTTTTTTCAAAAAAAGTTTTTTTTCAAAAAAAAATGTTTACCCCAAAAAATTTAGTAGGCATGATCTGGATCGCGAAATTCCATGTTTAACCCCCATACAAACCCCATCTTTCAAACATGGCAGCCATGTTTGTTTACATTTCAAGAAAACATGCTAGCTAGCTCATGAATGCCTTTTGAAAAGACCCTGAATGAGTTAATTTAATGATGACATTTTAAAATATTGCAATCCAAATAAAGTGATATTTGTGTTTAGTTATACATTTTGTTTTATTATGGTAATAACATTGAGAGCTTCTGCTCTGCTGGCCGCACTGCATGTAGCTGCCCTGAAAGCTTAGTGCAGTCTAAAGCTCGCCCACTCTATGTATCCGGTACTTTCCACACACATAGGCTACACACATGCACACAAACCCCACTTTTGTATCCGCTTCAGACCCTTCCAATGAGCCAATGAGGATACACAGTCAGATTATACACGGGCCGGTCCGGAGGTGAGGTCACGGTGTGGTCAGGTGGACCGGAGGTGGAATTTTTGCGCACGCACGAGGGCCTCTTTATTTCCCCTTGCCCAGGGGCCTCATGTCTTATAAATCCGGGCCTGCCTACCGCAGCAAAATGTCCTCGCCACGCCATCAGCACGGCTGCAAAGGCTTTTTAAAAATGTTATCAACGCTATTCAAATTTATACGTTGTATCACTGCACGTCGCCGTTTTGCCAATTATCATCTCGTGAAAACACAACGTAAGTAGCCTATTATTGCTGCACGGTGAACACGCAAAGTGCCTCCGCCAAAGGACGAAGTGCCTCCTTGACGTGCCCGCGCGCACACACACACACACACACACACACACACACACACACACACACACACACACACACACACACACACACACACACACACACACACACACACACACACACAACGCACAATGCTTCAATGTTTCCCAAGATAAGATAAGAGCATGGCGCTACAGATGCTACATGCTCCAACACTGACATGGTGTACGCTCTGGTGCTGGCGTGCTCAGAGGCGTCAATTTGGGTATGGCAGGGTATGGCAGCTGCCATTCCTTGGCTACAGGGGAAAAGAAGAAAATGTACTTCTTAAAATAAATTCCTCATGCCTGTTGCTAAGGTATGGCAACATGACTGGTGTCTTGCACGCGTGCGCAAGACACCAGTCATGTTGCCATACCTTAGCGTTTGCTGAACTGACGCCACTGGGCGTGCTCAGAGAGAGAGAGAGGGGCGGGTGTATCTGTTCCTCCTCGTTCAGTCCATCACCTCTATATAGCGGCAGAGCTCGCCTAAGTGTCCTTTGGCCCTAAATCACCGGGCTGTCTCCGTGTGTGAAAGCTCTCTCTATCCCCTCTCTCTCTCTCTGTGGGTCTATAAGTCATCTTGTCTGTCTCCTTCACTCTCCAGTCTTCACTGTCTCTGCCTCTCCCATAACTCACAGGGGCCCCACTCTCTCTCTCTCTCTCTCTCTCTCTCTCTCTCCTCCTCTATATACTGTTCATTCGCTTCTCTCTCTCTCTCTCCCTCTCTCACACAGCCCACCTACCACACGCAGCTACGCAGGACCAGGCATGTGCACACATAGACATCAAATGGGACTTGAGCCCCTGCCCTTTTATCCGTCTGTAAAAAGTGCCCTGTCCGGACCATGAATGCAGTTTTTACTATGGTGAAAGAAACGCAAACTCAAGAGAATTGCCTCGTCCAAACTCTCAGTATTGACTTTATGCTTAGTTCAGTGCGGTATCAAGTTACCGAAAATAGCCGACCTCCAAGCTCACTGCGTTGTGAGCTTGCATGGAGGTCTACTATTTTCGATATTTCCACAAAAAAGGCCCTTTTAGGCATTTCAGCCCCTGCCTCTCTAAAATTCTCTGCACGTCCCTGCTCTCCGCCTCCCTCTCCCTCTCTCCCTCCCTCTGTCTGTCTCGGTCTTTACATCTTCCTCTAAACACCTTTCAGATGTACCTTTGACATACATAGCGGTGCAGTCTTAATGTCTGCATCTCTCCCCTCCCTCCCTCCCTCCCTCTCTCTCTATCTCTCTTGTTCGGCACCTCTCCCCCCCATCCTCCCATCCATCTGCGTGTCTCTGCGGGCCGGGTGTCTGGCCGCGTGCCTGACGTCCTGGATGATGGACACGGGGCGAGACCCGCTGAACCGCTCTGCTCTCCAGGACGGCACGCGCGTGGCGGAGAGGAGAGGCCCAGGGGCGTCACACACTGGGGGGGAAAGTGGGACTGAGTTACTAGGGCCCAAGGTGGAGGAGGGGCCCTAGTAACTTTAGCCATTGAAAAATAGCAGGTCTACAAGCTCACAGCGCGGCACCGAGTGCCGCGCTGCGAGCTTGTAGATCTGCTATTTTTGAAAAGTCGTGAAAATGTGTGCAAATCTTTGAATATATGTATTTCTTAAGCGAACATTTGTAACTCAGATTTGCTTCTGGGGGGTCCCTGGAACTAAATATTTTGAGATGGGGGTCCTTGACATGAAAATGTTTGAGCACCACTGACATGGAAACATATAGGTTTCTTGCACACATTTTCACAATTTTTCAAAAATAGCAGATCTACAAGCTCGCAGCGCGGCACTCGGTGCCGCGCTGTGAGCTTGTATATCTGCTATTTTTCAATAGTTAACATTCATGGGGGGCCCGCAGTGAATCCTTGTACCCAGGGCCCAGAGTTTTCGTGTGACGTCCCTGGAGAGGCCCTATACCGCCACCAGCCAGCCAGCCACTCCACACACAACAAGGCAGACGCACAAGTCAGAGAGAGCGAGAGCTGTGAGCGAAGGCAGATAAAAAAGAAGGAAAGCAAAGACAAAGTGGGAGGCCGATAGACAGAAACGGGAGAAGGAAACGGGGGAAAAAAGGGGGAATGATAAATGCGACAGTCTCGCGGGTTTCAATCCTCCGAAGCTCATTATTCCCGCGAGGCAAGATAAACCCCGTGGGGGGGCCCCGTACGTGCACCACCCGCGTGTCAACGTGAGCCCCTAAACTAAACACTGACTGTACATAATAGCATGCAGAGATTTGAATTAATGCCAAACTTTGTCTCCCACGCGGCGATGAGAAAACAGATAAGCGGTTATAAGAAGCACGTCTATCCACAGTCGCAAGCCGCGGCGTTCGCCCTGTGGCTTTAAAAGTGAGAACTCGGAGCCGACTCGAACTTGCCTGAGCCGTATCTTCAGTGGAGCAGCCGCTGCTCAGTGTATGATAGATAGGATGGGACTGCGTTTGTTTGGAACCTTTTGCTTCTTCCCCTCACACTGCCCCCCCCCCCAACCACCCCATCTCCAGCATCTCCTCCTGTCTCCTGCTTCAGCGCCGGTGGTATGGTAGTGTTTACCCAGCATCCACTTCTTTCAAGCCCATAATATGCTCCAAGCATTCATTCTCCGGCACCAAAGTCTGAAAAAAGAAAAATCCTAAAGTCAGTCTGTCTCGCTTCCTCGTCAAAAAACACACACGTTATATAAAAAAATGTACAAGTAACATGCCAGGAGTGCTGTGGTGTGTGTGTGTGTGTGTGTGTGTGTGTGTGTGTGTGTGTGTGTGTGTGTGTGTGTGTGTGTGTGTGTGTGTGTGTGTGTGTGTGTGTGTGTGTGTGTGCGTGCGTTAAAGGCACCATCCCTCTTCCCTTCTTCTTCTCTAGTCCACAATTTCTCCTCCTGATTTAACCGTAACATTTTCCCTCATGTCTGTATAATTGTTGCTTGTGTTATTTACACGTTTGTTGTTGTGTTCTTAAACCAGGACCACCTCATTGATCTTAAACCAGGACCACCTCATTGATGTAGTCTCTGTTTGCTGTTTCCCCATGATAACTGTCTGACTGCAGACAGAAAAGAAACATATCGACGTTGTCGGGTGGAAACCTTGTATGTCCAAAACCGTTGGTTTTGCATTTATCATCTTAAAAATGATCTAAACTAGATCAGCTGTTTTCACTACTTTTGGTGCGAAGGCCTTGTGTGATGAAGCAGTGCTTTACTTTTCACAAAAAATTACAAATTCGAAACTTGGAGATACGAGGTTTCTGCCCGACAGTGACGATATATTATAATTAAAAATAGTTTTTTTAAATGCCCCCCCCCCCCCCAAAAAAAAAAACCCAGAACAAAACCCAACAACAATTCAATACAGAGTAAACATAGACCAGTCATATTTGAATACTTGTTTCTGTGAGCTTACATTACAATGCACACACACTGCATAATGGGATATAATGAGTCATCATTAGATGCAGGCACTTACATGTCCCCCCAGCTACTAATAAATGCTAACAGTAAAGAGCGTGGCTGTATTTCATGGCTGCATTAGGCTGCTGTGTAGCGTTGTCGGGGCAGACTGGTGCTAGAGTACATTACAATACATTAGCAATGTCTCCATTCTCTCCCAAGCCCTCTCCGTTGCAAATGATTACAATGAATTCCTCATCCTGCTTGCACGATGGGCTACACAATAATGGGTCGTAAATTAATACTGTGCACAGCAGTAAATAGTATTATGTAGGTACTGTTTACAGCGCAGCCCCGTGTATATGGCCGGATTGGCCAGATAATTACCATGCACAGCTCCCAGGCAATAGCCACTTACTGTCCATACATGTCACCAGAGGGACAATTGTGATCAACGCTGGTATTGAACCCCTCTGATTAAATGAACAAAGGGCTCAAAAAGTGTATTGTTTTTGTACTTTTAGCTTCAATGATACGAGGCACTTTTCAACACGGCTTCCCTATATTGTGCGAATGTTATTACAGGGTAAAATCTTAAGAGGATTAACAAAATCCAAAATATTGAACAATAATAATATCGTCCAAAACTGTTCATTTTGCATTTATTATTTAAAAAAAAAATTAACTAGTGAAAACAAACGATCTACAAGCACACAACGCCTCCGCGAGGCGTTGTGTGCTTGTAGATCTGCTGTTTTCACTACTTTTGTGCGACAGCCTTGTATGGTGAAGCACGGCTTTACTTTGCGAAAGAACGTACACATTTGAAACTTGGAGATACGAGGTTTCCACCCGACAAAGACGATATAATAGGCCTACCTAAAATACCAACAACCTAAAATAGCAGATCTGCAAGCACACACATTTGTCGTATATAGGGCGTCACCGCGTTGGGCAGTCCGGTATAGCGATGGGTTTGGGTTCATTGTGAATACTGTGTGTGTGTGTGTGTGTGTGTGTGTGTGTGTGTGTGTGTGTGTGTGTGTGTGTGTGTGTGTGTGTGTGTGTGTGTGTGTGTGACAAGGCACATGCAGTGTCCCCATAGAAGCAGCAGCAGCAGTTATTAATACACACCAACTGTGTGTGTGTGTGTGTGTGTGTGTGTGTGCGCGTGTGTGCGCGTGTGTGTGTGTGTGCGTGTGTGCGTGTGTGCGTGCGCGCGTGCATGCGTGTGCGTGTCCTCCGTAAGCCTACAGCAGCTAGTGCACGGGGAGCAGATGTGAAAGCCTTATTAAGGAATGATTTACTCTTCTGTCTATGTGACTTGGTCTCAGGTTATCACTGTGATCAGTCCCCGGCACGCCAGATTGAATGTATGTACATTCGCACCCGCGCGCGCACTTTTGGAGAGTGGCGGGTGAATAGCGAGTGTGCGTGTGTGTGTGTGCGTGCGTGCGTGCGTGTGAGAGAGAGTGTGTGTGTGTGTGTGTGTGTGTGTGTGTGTGTGAGAGAGAGTGTGTGTGTGTGTGAGCGGGGGCGTGGAGAGGAGGGTGGCGGAGCTTCCATATGAAATGTACACGAGGGTGAATCTCGGTGGTGTTAATGGCTTTTTAAATGTCAGGGAAAGTCAGGGAATGATAAAAGGGAGATCTGTTATCCTCTGTCCTCATGATCACTGTGCACGGCCGCACTGTGCGCTCGCTAAGGAGCTCCTGCGCGCACGCGCACGTGTGTGTGTGTGTGTGTGTGTGTGAAGAAGGTGCAGGCCAACTTCCACCCCGTGCTGATGTCAGCATGATTTATGCACCAATCAGATCAGCTCTGAGAGAGAAAGAGGGGAGAGGAAGGGGAGAAGGGGGTTATGGGTTATGGTACTGTAGCAACGTGGGCTGAGTATAGCATCGAGCTGCCATTTCCGTGTTGTAGTTTTTTTCTTCCCCTTTGCACACAAATAATTATCACACGCATACACGGCAACAGAGGACTGAAGAAAGGAAGACAGACAGACAGACAGACAGACACAATCCTCAGCGTCAAATGCATTTTTGCTCCATATTTTCCTGAGTCACGCCTAAGGGCCGATGCATACTCCACTTTTAGAGCCGAATTTATTTCGGTTCGGTCCAGGGAGTCACAAAATCTCGGCAGCACCGAACAACCGAATTAATAGCGGTACCACTCCCAACCTCTGAATGGTGTCATATTGTAGTTTAGACCAGTGGTTCTCAAAGTGGATTCCAGGGACTCCGTGGGTTCCTTTAGGGGGGTCTGAATTGACCCATACAAGTCTGTAACTCTGACAGTGTACAAATGGAACCAAATGAACCCTAACGGGTCCATTTGGTTCCATTTGTACACGGTCAGAGTTAAGGTGAAACCTTTACATTTGGACGTTTGAGAAACAATGGTTTAGACAGAGCCGAATCGAAATAAGTTTGTGTCTAAAAGTGGAGTATGCATGCATCGGCCCTAACTCTGAAGTTTCTTTTCTTTACTTTTGTACTTTTACTCAAGTAAATTTTGAATTCCAGACTTTTACTTGTAACAGTATTTCTACATTGATACTTTTACTTAAAGGAGCTATAGTCAACTTTTTCATGTTGGCCGTTGTCAGGCTGACTTTGTTTACATCCCTCTTCTATTCTTTTATATTATGGAATCAATATAAAAGAATAGAAGAGGGATATAAACAACGTTAGCCTGACAACGGCCAAAATTATTACTTTATCATTATTTTTACGCTTTTTGTGGTCATTTTTTAATAGAAACACACACATGTGAGGCTTAATCTTTTTTATAAAATATTTTCTAAACATTATTTTTATTTTAGCATCCGTTTTTCAAGAAAAAAGTTGACTATGGCTCCTTTAAGTAAAACATGTTGAGTACCTTTCTCCAGCAGTGCTTCCTGTGTGATGCCTGCAGTCAGGAGAGGTCTAATGCATCATTAAGCCCACAGCAGGGTGTCCCAGCGGACGCACACTGCTCACTGGCCCTTATAAGGTCCCACTGCTTCTCAAACTTTCTCTTTGTCAAGGACTCCCGAATTGACATGTAATTGGGCCAGGGTTGCTATATTAGCTAATTTTGCTGAGGGGGGTCCCTGGACCCCACTTTGAGAACCACGTACTGCCCAAATACCAGTGTGGTTCCCTCCCAAACCTTTTAGCTCCAGAGTCCAGACCCAAAAGAGAAAACTGTACAGTCGTGAAAATACTGTAGCACAGTCTCACAGAGTTTGTTGATCTTCACTACTTGTAGATTTTCACTACTTCTTAAATGTTTTTATTGAATTTATTTTTTAATTATTCTTTTCAAAAATGTAGCTTTTTTTTTTGCCCCCCCCCCAAAAAAAAATAATCTTTTGCAATAATAATCAAAAAGCTAATTGTAGGAAACAAAAAATAAATGGATAATTACTTGTGACTCATAAAAGGTCTCTGACGAATGTGACGATACCTCCCCTTAACTTAGCTGTATGTGGGTGTCGTTCGCCCCGGGAATAGCGGATCTACTGAGCTTGTAGATCTGCTATTCCCGGTTGTTGCTGTGAATCTGGGCTTTTTAAAACCCCTGTCCAAATCCATCTGAAGTCCACACTGGATTAGGAAAAAGGTAGTGCTAGTTTGGAGGGGTGTGTGCGTGTGTGTGTTTGTGTGCGTGTGCGTGTGCGTGTGCGTGTTTGTGCGTGTGCGTGTGTGTGTGTGTGTGTGTGTGTGTGTGTGTGTGTGTGTGTGTGTGTGTGTCCCAGCCCACTCTAACGGAGGGCTGAGTGATGTCACAGCAGACTGCATTTTAATAGAGAGGGAAGCAATTAGAGAGGGGACGGGGCAAGAGGTGGACACACATTACGCACGGTTCACACACACACACACACACACGCACACACACGCGCGCACACACACACGCGTGCACACGCACACACACACACACACACACACACACACACACACGTGCGCGCCGTGAGTGTACACACAGTCATTATTGAGGATGAGTTAATTAATTGCACAGTGATTCACGGCACTTGTAATTAATCTCGTAGGTATGTGAGTGTGTGTCTCTGAGAGGTGACTACTCATTCCCATCTGCTGAACACACACACACACACACACACACACACACACACACACACACACACACACACACACACACACACACACACACACACACACACACACACACACACACGCTCACACATTTAGCCAAATGCTGGCTTTGTTTGACGACACTGGGGCATATAGGGCCGTCACGATTATGACATTTTTACATGACGATTAATTCTCACTCAAATAATTGCGATTAACGATTTAAATGTGTATTTGTCGTTGACAATTACATTTACGTTTGCCTGATAGGCTTTGAAGTTGCACATGGCAATCATGACTCATAACTTAAATACACAAAGAAATTACTGACATATTTTACAACTTTACACTTAAAAAAGAACATTGATACTGGTGTAGTAAACCAGGGTTTTGGTTCCATTCTGTTGTTTCTCCTATTAGACTGAATTATTAGACTGAATTTCTATAAGGTCCAGGAAGGACTTGGGAGGAAAGATGAAGACAGCAGTGTTGTTGTTCCATAGCGTTGTTCCTTTATTGACAGAGTAGATCGATTCCATGAGTCAATGCATTCCTGCTGAAGCCGGAGCTACCAGCTTTTCTGACAGTCCTCCGCCGTACGCGGGCTTCTCTCTCTAAGATACATTTTACTATCACCTTAAGTACAATTCAGATCAAACACAGAGGAGGGGTCAAAGACTCCTATGTCATATGTCAAAGGTGGAGGCATTTGGTCTCCAATCTTAACAAAAGATCTGGCTTGATGATGCCCTGTGGTTTTCCGCTGCCTGTAGAGACCTCCCAAAATAGATTACCCTACCATGTGTCTCATGTCAAGATCTCATGTCAGACCTAAACCTAACTCACTCTTAATGTAATGTCTTAAAGTACAGTTCCCTACCTTATTATTCAATGTGTATACTGTATGTCTCACTTATATAAACCAAAACCCTTAAACATGTGTTTGCATCTGACAATGTAAAGAGTGTAAACCTTAAATGCTAAAGGTACTACAGTTTAAGAATTACTGTATGTCAAGAAGACAAGATCAGCATGTAGTCTCTTCTTGAATGTCACAGAATCAGCACAGATAGGATATGATTAACTCAACTGTGTGTTTAACCACATTTCACCAACTTATCGATTATTTAACTAGTATAAGGTTACCCTGTATTTTGAAACGTGTTCCCAGATAAGACAAGACAAGCTTTTAACAGCTGCTCTGTTGACGCCCTTATCAACATATATCCTGGGGTCTCACTGTCTTTTATGACTTTAGGGTCCACAGGTGGCCATTTAAACAAAGAGCAGGATTTAGAACTCAGTTGAAACACAAACAAGCCTAATCTGGTCTCGTCTTGCCTTGGTAGAGGTTTGGACTAGAGGCTGTCTTAAACAGCCATTTGCTCCAATTCCACACTATTGTAATAGTTGATATTATTCTGAATTATTATGCGTTATTGTCTGATCAGATATACTTCACATCCCCTCTTCGAAATATAAACAATATATTTCGACACCCAACTGATCAGACATACATGGTAACTACTGGTCTACATAGATATTACAGCTTAAAGTTACATTGTTCCAAAAAACTATTCCCTCCATCAACTAAATATTGAATAAAAACATGATCATCATCTTAATAAAACCACATAATAGGATGGTCAAATTGTATAGCAGTTGGCTGTCCCCTCTGGGCAGTGAAACAACTACAACACAATTTAGAACGTCAAAATATTTGAATAAACCTAAGGTATATGAGCTATATGGGAGTCCATAAATTAACAGAAACATAATAATCCAATGTAGTTTGGATCATCGCCTGTAGTAGGATGCCGATGAATAATACGTTCATGAATGCAAAAGTAAGCCAGACATGGTAAAATTCATACACACCGAACTAGAAACAAGTATTCCTATCCACCTTTTTTTTTTTTGGGCATGGCCAAAATGTTATCTGCCATGATTGTAGGGGAATTTACGGAATTGTATCTGTAAAATCATAGACACACACTTCATAAGTTTCTTTTCCTGAGACTAAACGCAACATGAATGTCTTTTCTTAAACTTAAAAAAGGAAAAACGCGAAAAATGATCTTCTTCTTGGTCTTCATGTACAAAATGCACACAAAAATATATGCGCTTTACTTTGGCCATACTGACGGAAAAAGAGAAAGAAGGATAGTTAGAGAGTTAGAAATTAGATAGAGCATAGGGATAGAGTGTGAAGGACACACGTGCCACAGAATAGCACTGAAAGGGGGCTTTAGATGGCATCGTTGTGTCAACAGTGACACTGGAGGCGGGGCAAGGAAACTGTCATCTTTCAGGGAAAAGGGACAAGGCAGGGGAAGGGGCATAGAATGCTCCTCTCATTTTCATCTCAAACTGTCCATGTCTCGCCAATCGGTGCCAGGCTCTACTGCCTGGGTTGGATCCATTATTGCAGCATCTCCTTCTATGGCTGGCTTCCTCCACTGTAGGTCACCATAGTCAACGTCCCTCCAATTGTTTGAATTCTGTCTGTAGAATAAACCCATTTGATGATGGCCAGCTGTTGGCTCCATCCTCTCCTGCTGGTGGCTCGTGCGTCTCCAAGATAGATGCAAAAGCGGTTCCTCTCTTTGGTTGCACTGTCTCCAAAAATGCGTTCTCTTGTGACAGATATAACAGGGTGCTTTCAATTTCCCTCGTCGTCTCTGCTGCTGGGGGAATGGACTTGCAGCTACACAATCCCTTGTGAAATGGGTCATCTCTCCACAAGTGTAGCATCCTGCATAATACGATGGGATCTGTTGTAGCCTCTGGAACTGGTTTGTTCGGTAAGCATCATACTCCGGAACTGTTGCGAACTGCGGCACCACTTGTCCAGTGGGCGGGTAGCTGACAGACTCAGCGCATGGCAATGGCTGACTTCCTTCTTTTTGTCGTCGTTTCTCCATGATTTCTGCCAGTTGGGCTTCTTGCAACTTCCTTTTTATAGTCATAGCCTGCAACTTCTCGTCGGCCTCTCTCTTACGGACTAAATTCACCGCGTGTGCCACTTGTTTCGTGTAGGACTTAATGTTCATTGCAGAAAGTTCCCATACAAGCTCAAGCTCCGATATCATCGCTTCTGGTAAGCCCTGCATGATCTTTGATCTAACCATGGCTTCATCCAAGTCGCTCCGGGTAGCATTTCTTCCTGTCAAATCTGCCCACTGCTCGTATACTCTGGAAATGTAGTTATTTGGGTCTTCCTCCTCTCGTAGTGGGTCAATAACTACAGAATCAAATGTTTTATTCCAAGGGTGATGGACACTAAGAGCGCGGCCCAGCACACCCCTGTGCTCGGCGAAAGGGACTGCGTCGTACTCTCCATTTTCAATAAATTGAGTAAGTCCTGCTTCGGTCAAGATGTCAGTCAACACCTGTTCTCCAGTGGGTCCAGTTGCACGTGTAACTAGCCTCTTAAAATCACCCATCGCTAATGGAATATCCAAGACAAGCTTCTCCAACTTGTTAAGCCATCCGCAAGCTCCTTCTTCAAGATTTGGCAAATGACGCTCAAGGTGTAGAACCTCCATGCTTGACAATGGCTTATAGTCCAGAATCTGGTCTCTGAGGAACACTGGTGCTTGTTTCACAGTGTACTGAGACCTCCTTTCATCCTCCTGTCTCGGTTCAGGACTCCTGCTCTGTGGTGCGCTTGCTCTTCTGATGACACGCTTGGTAGTTTGACAGTGGTCGTCATCTGTTCTTCTGCGCTTCCTCGTCTCCTGAGGGTTCATTAGGTTTTGACTCTCCTCAGTCATACTTCTTCGGTGAACACCTGACTTCTTAATCTTCCACAAAATGTCATCAAAAGTCATTGTTAGCTCAGTTTCTGCCGCTGAAAGCTGACTCAGTTTTTTAGTCAAGCGGGAACACTGTGCTTGGTGTCTTTTCAACTTTTTGCCAATAGCAATCAAAGTCTCAAAAAGGTTTCTCTGCTCCTCATCGCTGTCACTGTCACTGTCACTGTCCACTTGAGACTCCGTAGAATCTTCCTCTGCTGGGCTGGTGTCGTCCGGCAGACAGGAACGTTCTGTGCACTTCCTGCCAACATGGCGGGCACGCCAATGTCCTCTGTCGTCACCGCGGTGAGCGCTCTCCTTACTGTGGCGGTCAGCAGCTCTGCGGATGTTGTCATCACTGCTACGTCTGCTGTCATCGCTGCGGCGGTCAGCAGCTCCTCTCGCTGTAGTCATCATCACCTTTCTCTTGTGCAGGCTGCGGCCTGTTCTGCTTTGCTCAGGTAGATCTGCTGGTGTCATCGCTGACTCCTTCTCTCCATGACTCGTCCTGGTGCTCAGTCCAACAGGTACTACTGCAGCTGCTGCGGTCGTAGCTTGCTGCTTCTCCTCTCCTGATGGAGACTCTCCTTGTGCTGTCAGTGTCAATGTCTCTATACTGGGAGGCGGCCTGCTCTCTGCCCTCTGTGGCTGTGACAAGCATGGCAGAGGCTCAGGTTGAAAAAAATAGGGATGCGTAGGTGGAAAAAGTGGTGGCTCTTCACATGCTGACAGATGTGAGGTCACATGCAGAGAAGCAGATTTGCATACTTCCTTTTCTTCGAGGGGGCGGATCAGCCGCTGTGCCTCTCTAAAAAATAATGCTAAAACGGCCAACTCGACACGACGCTTCTCTGTCCGCTTTGCTGTCTTCTGACCTGCTCTATACGTGCTGACCAGAATTTGCATTTTCCTAAGGCGCTCTATCTCAAATGTTCCCTGGTCGAGCCAAATGTCTTGCCAACGTCGTGCCCACTTTTTAGAAAGTTCTAAAACACCATTAAAAACTGTGCTACTTTCCTGTATGACCTCTGCCGGCGTCATAACTTTCTCAGAATCCATCTTAAAAAACTAAATGAGTAAAAAATAAACGAAGACAAAAAAGTGATGGTGTCTTGTTTACAAAAGTAATAATAGTAGAGAAAGTGAAAGATAAAGAGAGAGATAGTCACACATTCATTCAGATCTCACTCACACTCAGATGTCACCCACACACACTCAGATCAGATCTCACAGGTCACAAACACAGGTCGGGCGGGGGGGAGGCCAATGTCTTCAACCACACACACACACACACACACACACTCATTTACATACAGGCCTAGTGTAACAGGCTGTCCCTTCCTGCTTAACTTCTCACAAGACTTTCACACAAAGAAGAGAAATGAAGAAAGGAAGTTTACAAAACGGCCTAATCTTAAAGAGTAAGACCCTAAAATCACTCACTCCTTCACACTCAACTCACTCACTCACTAACACTCTCACCCATACAAAACATTGACCATTTGTTCCCCATGTAATTACTACTTTTAATGTTAGCCCCTTAAATTTTGAAATCCCAATAAAATTATCCAGATAGATATCCTAGTCTACTGTCTGTTACTTTTAGTTACCTACTGAATAATTAGTCTACTGTCTATTACTTTTAGTTACCCACTGAATAATTACTTCGTTAAAGTTTAACCTTTGTCTTCAAAATGTTTATCCCACATTAAAACCCCATTACATGAATTTATGATACTTCCTTTACAACCCAAATCAATGATGAATGATATTGTTATGATATAGTCTATTGCCTATACCCTCCCCTCTTCGAGATATCACAAATATATCTCGATAACTTATATCAATACTCCAATTAAAACAAGTTACCCCAAAACGTAGCCTATAAACCCCTGACTATACTGTACATGCAGACTATGTGCGCTGCGGCCCTTGTCAGCCCCTTCACATACACACTCTTTCTCCCACACATTCATACAAAGAGAATACCCCCTATAAGAATAAAACCCTGTCACACACACTCAGCCAAGAAAAGGAAGGGAAAAAGAAAAGTTGTTCAATGAAAAGGATTCAAACCATTCTAGCCGAAACGGAACTGCTGAATTAGGTAAATTCACAGAAAGACAACAAAATTGTCCTACTGTTAAATTAAGAGGTAGCAGCCCTCAGTCTTGCTTAACAAAAATCAGAAACCTAAACATTGAACAAAGAGAATGGACGAAAAAGGAGAATAAAGGAGAAAAATGGAAAATACCCCCCAAAATCCCCAAGTAAAAAAATGGCTAAACCCTACGCTAACAATCGGCTAACACAGGAGTGACTAGACAAAACGTAGGTCTAATACCGGAGTAACTAGAACGATTATCACCAGAGTGACTAACAAAACATCTCGACATAAAAATGACCGAGGCCTACTCTCACTGACTGTCCTCTGCTCAAGCCACTATACTCACAGCCAAAAAGTCCAAAAGGAACAAAACAACCGAACGCCATCACTCCATCAAAGTCCTTCTCGCGTTCTCCCGAAGTTCTTCCGCGTGGAGTCCAAAAACCCCATCATCACCGGGTTTCGAGGCATCATTTTGTAGTAAACCAGGGTTTTGGTTCCATTCTGTTGTTTCTCCTATTAGACTGAATTATTAGACTGAATTTCTATAAGGTCCAGGAAGGACTTGGGAGGAAAGATGAAGACAGCAGTGTTGTTGTTCCATAGCGTTGTTCCTTTATTGACAGAGTAGATCGATTCCATGAGTCAATGCATTCCTGCTGAAGCCGGAGCTACCAGCTTTTCTGACAGTCCTCCGCCGTACGCGGGCTTCTCTCTCTAAGATACATTTTACTATCACCTTAAGTACAATTCAGATCAAACACAGAGGAGGGGTCAAAGACTCCTATGTCATATGTCAAAGGTGGAGGCATTTGGTCTCCAATCTTAACAAAAGATCTGGCTTGATGATGCCCTGTGGTTTTCCGCTGCCTGTAGAGACCTCCCAAAATAGATTACCCTACCATGTGTCTCATGTCAAGATCTCATGTCAGACCTAAACCTAACTCACTCTTAATGTAATGTCTTAAAGTACAGTTCCCTACCTTATTATTCAATGTGTATACTGTATGTCTCACTTATATAAACCAAAACCCTTAAACATGTGTTTGCATCTGACAATGTAAAGAGTGTAAACCTTAAATGCTAAAGGTACTACAGTTTAAGAATTACTGTATGTCAAGAAGACAAGATCAGCATGTAGTCTCTTCTTGAATGTCACAGAATCAGCACAGATAGGATATGATTAACTCAACTGTGTGTTTAACCACATTTCACCAACTTATCGATTATTTAACTAGTATAAGGTTACCCTGTATTTTGAAACGTGTTCCCAGATAAGACAAGACAAGCTTTTAACAGCTGCTCTGTTGACGCCCTTATCAACATATATCCTGGGGTCTCACTGTCTTTTATGACTTTAGGGTCCACAGGTGGCCATTTAAACAAAGAGCAGGATTTAGAACTCAGTTGAAACACAAACAAGCCTAATCTGGTCTCGTCTTGCCTTGGTAGAGGTTTGGACTAGAGGCTGTCTTAAACAGCCATTTGCTCCAATTCCACACTATTGTAATAGTTGATATTATTCTGAATTATTATGCGTTATTGTCTGATCAGATATACTTCACTGGAAATAGCCGATCTAGAAGCTCACATCGCGTCGCATCGCTACTACTTTTTGAAAGTGTTTGTAACTACATTAACATTTCTCAACATGGACACGATTATGACGATTATGCAAAATAATTGCGATTACCTCAAATAATTGCGATTAGACGATTATGTCATAATTGTGACAGCCCTACTGGGGGGTCACAAATTCATTTGTGTGAGCGCCTGGTGGGGTTCAGCCAGTTAGCGTGCATGGACCATGTGCTCCCTGTGAGCCGTGAATCCTCCACTCTGCACCCTGGCTGAGAAACAAAGCACACAAATGCATTTCTGTCAAATACTTTCTGATGTTCATTTTGTGTCGAGTCATGCAGCAGGCAGCAGTTTCTCTCACCGTCATTAAAACAAGCATGCATGGGGGTTATTCAGTTCAGTGGTTTTCAACGTGTGGGCCCCGGGGGGGGGGGGCCCACTGGTGGGCCGCGAGGAAATTGCAAGGTGGCCCCCCAAATAATTGACAAAACACACAAACTAATATATCGTCGTTGTCGGGTGGAAACCTTGTATGTTTAAAACCGTTTGTTTTGTGTTTATCATTTAAGAATGATCTAAACTAGTGAAAACAGCCGATCTACAAGCACACAACGCCTAGCCGTGCTTGTAGATCTGCTATTTTCACTAGTTTTGTGCGAAACCTTTGTACAATGAAGTAGCGAATTTACCAAAAAAACATACACATTTGAAACTTGGAGATACAAGGTTTCTGCCTGACGGTGACGATATATAATATAAAAGAATAAATGAATACAAATTCATTGTATGTTTTCTTCTTTGAAATAGGAACTTAAAGTATACATGTTAGTTCCATTGATCCAAGCCAAAAGACAATGTATAAATGTATCATTAAAATGAATGTGCTCTGAAAATCGGCCTCCGGGTTAAGTGGTCAGTGTGTGTGTGTGTGTGTGTGTGTGTGTGTGTGTGTGTGTGTGTGTGTGTGTGTGTATGTGTGTGTGTGTGTGTGTGTGTGTGTGTGTGTGTGTGTGTGTGTGTGTGTGTGTGTGTGTGTGTGTGTGTTAAGAGATACTGGGGAGAGGGGAGGCAGAACAAGAGGAAGGGAGCTTTATGTTCATGTTTCAAACATGGAGAGAGTCTAACCCTAAATGCCCACCAATAGAATCTCACTGCACATGGCACAACACTGGAGCAGCAGGATGCAAATCCTTGGCAGACACGCACACACACACACACACACAAACAGACACACACACACACACACACACACACACACACACACACGCACACGCACACGCACACGCACACACGCATGCATACACACGCGCACGCGCCACACAGCCCTGTGTCTGCAGGGAAGCTTATCGCCGTTGTCGAGTGGAAACCTTGTATGTCCAAAACCGTTCGTTTTGTATTTATCATTTTAAAAATGATCTAAACTAGTGAAAACAGCCAATCTAAAAGCACACAACGCCTCGCACCGTTGTGTGCTTGTAGATCAGCTGTTTTCACTACTTTTGTGCGGAGGAGACAGTGATGAAGCAGTGCTTTACTTTGCAAAAAGAATTACAAATTTGAAACTTGGAGATACAAGGTTTCTGCCCGACAGACCGACAGTGACGTTATGTAGTGCTAATTTAGTGGCAAGTCACAGGAGAAGTACACAATAAAACCTCGAGTGTTCATTTAACCACTGTGGTTACATTTGTACACCCTGAGTTACAAAATGCATACCTTATACTTTTTGTTTTTTACTGAACACAACAACAGCCTCCTCTGTTACAGTACATACAGTGCTGCGACACGACCTTATGTTCTGTTTTATTTTAGTTCTCACTTGGGGTCAAGAGTTTTCAACACAAACAGTCCTAATTAAAAAAACAAAAACAAAGCAGAAACCAAACCACGCAGAGCGATCGCTCGCTTGTTTACCTCGCAGGAACCTCGCTGACATCATCGCTTTCCCAGCATGCCGCAGCCGTACCGTAAATTGCCTTCCATTTCATCTGAAAGCCTCTCAGCCTCGCCGCCCACCACCCCCGGGTTTTAATTTTTATTATTTGACCGGCCGCACGTTGAAAAATTATGCGTATTAATCTCGAGGCCCACCCTTTTTTTCTGAAGGCGTTGATCCCTCGCATTCGACGGGAGCAAGTGGGAGTGGGAAGTAATCACATTTGGGAAATTAAACAAATAAAAAAAGAAAGTTAGGGATAGGTGAGTGAGTGATGAGGGGGGCCCCATCTGTGGCGGCATAAATCTGCGCGCGCGCGCACGCACGCACGCACGCACGCACGCACGCACACGCACACACACACATGCCTCCTGGCCACAACCAGGGGCGTCACAAGGGGGGGGGGGGGGGGGAGTGGGACTGAGTTACTAGGGCCCAAGGAGAAGGGGCCCCTGTAACTTTAGCTGTTTGAAAAATAGCAGATATACAAGCTCACAGCGCGGCACCGAGTGCCGCGCTGCGAGCTTGTAGATCTGCTATTTTTGAAAAGTCATGAAAATGTGTGCAAATCTTTGAATATATGTATTTTTTAAGTGAACATTTGTAACTCAAATTTTGCTTCTGGGAGGTCCCTGCAGAACTAAATATTTTGAGATTGGGGTCGTGGCCAAATACATATCATTTTGGGGGTCATTGACGTGAAAAAGTTCGAGCATCACTGACATGGAAACAGGTCTCTTGCACTCATTTTCACAATCTTTCAAAAATAGCAGATCTACAATCTCGCAGCGTGGCACTCGGTGCCGCGCTGTGAGCTTGTATATCTGCTATTTTTCAATAGTTAACATTCATGGGGGGCCCCCGCAGTGAATCCTTGTACCCAGGGCCCAGGATTTGGTGTGACGCCCCCTGGCCACAACATTTGGACATACAGTAGTTATGTTCTTACCGCGGCCACATATATGGGCCTAATTTATTAGAATCAAGCGCCATTAGGCTTATTTACAAGCGGGCCCTGGTCGGCTGCCAGGAGTCCCATTAAGTGCATTGTTGGCATGTGGTAATATGATCACATTCACAATAGTAATTGTCGAGTCTGGAAAGGCGGGAGCGTTCCTCAACGAGGTGATTATGTGTGTGTGCCTGTTATTATACTGTTTCACTGTGACATGTAAATCTCCTCGCCGCCGTCAATCACTGTCCTCCTGATGTCTTGCATGTGTCTACATGCAATGTGTGCGTGCGTGTCAGCGGCGGCTCCAGAGGATAGTGACTGGGGGGGGGGCTATATGGGGGAGCTGGCTTTTTTTAGAGCGGGGGCTGATGAAGTTTGGCAACAAACAATAATGAATAGTATGACAAACGTGATTCACTCGCACCTAGGTTATGGATAACTGAACAGACCAGATCATTGGCAGGTTCCAGCTCCAAATCTGAGGACTGTATACTGTAGGTGATCGGATAGGGTTTTTGTGAGGCTGAAGATGCTTTCCAGCATAAAAAGTGTGGTTTCATTATAGTATGGTTTACATACTATAGTATGGTTTACATAGAAGTCATTCAATTGTCTTTCACATATTCATATACATTTTATTTATTTATTCCTTAAATATTTTTCATCAGTATTGGGTTTGTGGGGTGGGGGGGCTTAGGGGGGGCTAAGCCTTCATCGGGGGGGCTAAAGCCCCCTCTATCCCCCCCCCTGGAGCCACCACTGGTGCGCGTGTGTGTGTGTGTGTGTGTGTGTGTGTGTGTGTGTGTGTGTGTGTGTGTGTGTGTGTGTGTGTGTGTGTGAGTGAGAGAGCGAGAGTGAGAACAGGATGATGATGTTGAGAAAAGTGTTGTTAAGAGGAATCAAATAGAGATCTGTCCGCGAGATATATTTAAAGCCCGTTGCTTTGTTGTTGTACGGTGTTGCATATATCGATGCGATGTTAGTTGTCTGTAGATCTGCTAATTTGGACAAGCAAACGCTGGTGATACGATGACTTAAACTAAGCATTCGAAAGGAGTTCTTGGGTGCCTGTATTGCGAGACAGAGAGAGAGAGAGAGAGAGA
>NC_137820.1:22562145-22617405 GCF_963921795.1 Nannobrachium achirus
AGTCGAATAATCGAGGGGACTGGCCAAACTAGGCGAAAAGTAGTGAAAACAGCTGATCTACAAGCACACAACGCCTCGCGGTGCGAGGCGTTGTGTGCTTGTAGATCGGCTGTTTTCACTACTTTAAATCATTTTTAAAATGACAAATACAATACTGCCGTTCCAGCAGTTTCAAGGGGCACACTTGACCCTTCTCAGGGGCACACCAAAGGTCCCCAGGCACAGTGGTTGAGAAACACTGCACTATACTGTGTATACTGAGTGTAGGCCTATATATACTGTACACCACAGCTCCATTACAGAGAGGACAGATCTAACGGCAGAGACAGATGACAAAACAATGACAGGAAGCAGAATAAACATTCACATGCCTGTGGTCAAAATGGCAAAGGAGGAAACCCAGGAATCGATATCCCTGGATTGGAGATTCCTCAGCTGTCTCGTCTCGCTACGTGGACGCCGTTCCTGATGCCGGTGGCGGGCGGCTCTCCGTTGTGATTAAGACTTTAGGTAGATAAACAGAGTATTCAGATGGAGCTGTGTGTGTGTGTGTGTGTGTGTGTGTGTGTGTGTGTGTGTGTGTGTGTGTGTGTGTGTGTGTGTGTGTGTGTGTGTGTGTGTGTGTGTGGTGGCAGCCAGGCTGGCACTTCTGCAATGCTCTGCATCTCCCCTTGACTTCTTCTGACCCCCTCAGGGAATAACTTATGGACCTTTTCTTTTTCTTTTCTTTTTTCAAGCTGGTCAGGGTCACAGCTATCCTATAGTCGTTTGCATCCATCCTGCATAGAGACCAGTGTCCCTCTTTTGTCATTATGGAAGAACATTTAACCCTGCAAGGCCCGAATTAATTTCTACTGGCCCAAAAAAAATAAAAAAAATCTGATGGTGTTGTAGGAGTCCTAATCACAGGAAAATGTAATTTAAAAAAATTAAAAATGTTTTTGTAAGGTTTTATAGCCATAAATCATAAATCATAAATCATGTTCTAATTTGCATTTTGGGGATATTTTTCACAATAATAAAATATGTACATGTTCTAGACATTCTAAGGATCACAAAAAACAATATTACAGGCATTTTACTTATGTTTTAGTGAGGAATAACTTCAGTTAAAAAGTGAGATGATGTTCGTCCAGAAGCTGGAATTTCAACTTCTCTGGGAAGTGTGAATGTCATTCTCTGTGGGGGGTATTTATATGCAAATATCGTGGCCAATGGCATTGTAATACTAAACAATAGGATTTAATGGTGATGTTAATGTGAAAAAAGAACAGGAAAACAAATTATAACATTTTTTTAAAAAATGATTTAAAAAACGTTGCCAAAAAGCTACGCTGGGCCTTGCAGGGTTAAAATGATATAGGCCTAATGTATTTATATATATATATATATATATATATATATATATATATATATATATGTATGTTACAGTCAGTTTGGGTAACTCAGATCGTGGTAAGAGCGCTTGTTTTGTCGTTCACCACACACCAATCACCACCAGATGGCGACAAGCCGACAACAGCCATTCACTAGTGTAGGCGCTGACGTCACTCGTTTGCGACTCTCTTTCTTTATTTACTAGCCTAGCTCGGCAGTGTTTAGCCATTAGCTTACTATGCCTTACTCTAACCCTAACCCTAACCTTAACCTCAGTAAAAATATGCCTAACCCTAACCCTAACCTCCGTGGGGTGAGGTGCTATCATTCCTGCCGACGCTACGTTGTTGTGGCTCAAAGCGACCGATTGTTCCGCCCCGCGCCGCACGACGAGTGCTCCGTTTCTCGATCTGACTGTTTCTCTATCTAACCGTGTCCTAAGCTCCTCCCTCTGGAGGTGGGCTGCCTCCATGCTCCCAGCAGCCTTACAAAGAATGAACATTTACCAGGACCAATATTAAACCCCCCAACCCATGTTCTCAATCAACCTAATTACATCCTTCTTCCCGGAGTTATCATGTGACCACCCCACATGCAATAGAGAACAGTGTTTGATGAATTTGCAGGCCCTGGTGGAGACCTGTGCTCCGAGGAGCACAATTTATTTTTGTCTAACTCTGTTAAACAAAAAAATAACAGTTTTTCTATGATCCTGCTATATGTGTGGGCTCATTTCTGTGTGTGTGTGTGTGTGTGTGTGTGTGTGTGTGTGTGTGTGTGTGTGTGTGTGTGTGTGTGTGTGTGTGTGTGTGTGTGTGCGTGCGTTCGTGCGTAAGTGCGTGTGTGCGTGTGAGAGTCATGTATCTGTGTTCCATGTATGTGAAAGGACCGTGATAAGAACACCTGCACTCTTGGTACAGTGCAGATTAGAAGAGAACTGAACAGGACTGAACACTCGCTGGTATCAGATTCTGTGCTGGCTGCTAGCGTGTAAAAACGCACTGAATGTGTGTGTGTGTGTGTGTGTGTGTGTGTGTGTGTGTGTGTGTGTGTGTGTGTGTGCGTGCGTGCGTGTGTGTGTGTGTGTGTGTGTGTGAGAGAGAGAGAGAGAGAGAGAGATGACAGACATACAGAAAGAGGGGAGAAGTTGAGACCAAGGTGAATAGGAAGAGTGAGTACATGACACATGGTGCAACCCAGAGCAGTGTTTCCCAAACAGTGGGTGGGGACCCATGTGTGGGTCACGGACCAATTTCATTGGGTCACGACTCAAGTAAAAATCCCATTTTCTTTCAAATAATATAATAATAATATATATAAAGTGCACTTGTAGATCTGCTTTTTCACTAGTCTGGGTCCCGGGCATACGTCTAATCTCTCTTTTGGGTCTGGACCTGAAGAGTTTGGACACCACTGACCTATAGCTTCTTGTCAGTGGGTCTTAATATTGGGACTGACTGTGCGTGCCTGCGTGCTGTTTCCCTGATAGGCTGAGGCACTCTCAGTCGTCCAGCTGACCAACCGTGTGTGAGAATGCAGGTCAGCCTTATGAGGATTGGCTGGCTGAGCTGTCATTCCTTTCCAAGGCACTGATTTCTTCCTGATAAAAGTCCATAAATGGACGTACAGTATGTGACCACAGCAAGCAGGGGGGAGATTGCTTCTGGTTTATCAGTTTATGAATGGGTCAACATCGGCCTCTAAGCAATAATCTCTCTCTGCCGCTAATCTGACTCTGTATACGTTTTGTCATTTTGCTATAGCAGTCCTGCTAAGTCACAGATCAATATATGCTGCTCAACTGTCAGCTCTCCACACAAACAACTCCCCCTAATGGCCTTCAGATGAATGGACTTCCACTGTGGTATAATGTGCATGAAAGACTTACAGACAAGTAATTGTATTACAAACAGATCTTTATTGAACCCTCTCTCTCTCTCTCTCTCTCTCTCTCTGTTCTTCACAGGTATCATGACACTGGAATGCTGATTTTTCAAGAGCGACCTACGGCATGCAGACTGCCATAAAGCACAATGTCTCCCGAGAACAAAACTAAACAAAAACATAAACCCATAAAGAAAACGTCCCTGCAGAGGTCTACAGAACACCCGACTCGCCACCAAGCCCCTAAGCCAGAGTGACACGTGACGAAACCATGACCATGCAAAGAAAGAAAAAAGAAAAAGAAAAAAAAGCATACAAACGTGATCTCGACAGAGGAATCCAAATCTTGGGACTTTTGGGAAAGCGAGATCCTCTGGGACCACATCAAGACAGCAGTTTTGTCCCTGTACCCAACCACATATACCTCCAAATTGTAACTAAAGACTTATCAGAGTATAAATACATTATCGATTACGTACGTACAGTAGGTTGACTCGACTAGCAGACGGAAGAAGGAAAAAGAAATGTCCCCACCCCTTTAGCACATTGCCCAGCGTTGATTTATCATGTAAATATTGTACAGGAAAAACAAAAGGCAACATTGATATGAAACAATACTATTGCATAATAATGTATATAGCCATGAGTGTCATGAATATCCATTCCTCCTTATTTCTTCTTCGTCCATAAAGAGTTAGCACAATGGTTAACCTCTGACGCTGTATTTCAGTATAGGAAAAAGAAACAATCTATGTACAATGTAGACGGGAAGCTACTGAAGTCATAGAGTGCACTACTGCTGGGGGGATGACATGGTTGTAAGGGTGTATGTTTCATTAGTTCACCTGCAATGTTAGACAGGGCATTTGCTTCTTTCAACTTTTCCCTTTTAAAATGGATGGTCTCGACATGAAGGAGACTTGACACAGACACACACACACATGCACACATACGTACACACGCGTACACCGAAAAAGACTATTGGTGATTCCTGACTGCCTACCCAAGAGACATCCTGGCCAATCATCTCATTGTAAACTAACACAGCTGCGCTGGACAGAGCTCAATTAATAGATTCATTTAATAGAGTGAAGTATTATGATTAGCCCTCCAGTACAGTAAAATGTGCTGTGTTTTTTAGCTCCCCCTCCGGTAGTAGTGACATAACCCACATGGAGTTCCAATGTTTTGGCAGCTCTCACGTACAGTGCAAAGACAGTAGTCTTTTGTTTTAATTCAGTTCAAATTAACACTCCCTCGTCATCTTTGATTCCCCCACAGTGAAATCCTCAGTTATGGGTCCACTGCGGTCCATTTGTTCCACTGAGGATTTGACAGTGGCTGTTTGGCTAATACTCCCCCCCCTACACACATACCGTACACACACAGACACACACGCACATCTCCGGTGTTGGTGATTGCTGGTTGGTTGGGTCTTGTGTGTCTGTCAGAGGGCCTGGATGCCGGCGGGCCTCTCTGAGACCAGCCGTTCGCTCAGTTCCCAGAGGCTGGCGGCGGCGCCGAGGTCCTGGGCCTGAGAGGACGGCAGGCAGCGGAAGCAGTTGTTGAAGTACATCCCTCCGATGCCCTCCAGCTCCGGAGCGGCGGCGCAGTACACCGTGGTGGCGGCCCCCTGTTGCTGTGGGACACAGAGAGACACACAGAGGCGGCGGAGTCAGGACCACAGCATTACAACGAAAAAGGAGGCAGTTCTTCAGACACGTGGTGGACACCGTCCAGGACATCAAATGGACGCGGAGAAATTCAAGACGGACTTTGGAGACAGCCTACGCGGCCTTGTCCTCTTTTTTTATGCACACACACACACGTACACAGCGACAACACACGAGCTACACGTGCTGAAGGGTACAGGAGAACGGCACACACACACACACACACACATACACACACACACACACAGTAAACCCAGACTCCACACAAAGACTCCCTCTCTGCACCCTCTCTCTCTCTCTCTCTCCATCTCCTTCAACCCATAAAGACTGGGTCATATTACAAAGGAAAAAAAAGAAGAAAAAAAAAGAAGCATAACCTTGTGCTGTACATATATTTCTATACATATATTTATTTCTCTATCTGGAGTGTACAGGACTCATGGCTATATGGGACGGTGTGCATGCGGATGTACAGACAGACTGGTAGAGGAGAGGCGAGAGCCGAGTACCACGGCAGCTCCTCTCTGACAACGACAAACACTGGAGGGTTTTAATGTGAATCACTGTAAAGGCAGATGGGTCTTAATGAATATGTATATTTTTTTCGTGACATGAATCCATTGGTTGAAGTCAGGCATTTCAAAGTAGAGAATTACCGTTGGCAGACAATGTGACAATAGGGTTCCCACGTGTATGTTTGTATTTTATTTATCCAAAAAGTTAACTTTTTTTTAGGAATATCTAGGGAAGCGATATCTTATGCACTTACGCATACAGCACACGCACGCACACGCAGGCACACACACACACACACACACGTGCGCGCACGCACACACGCGGTAGAACCAACACTCTCCCTCTGCCTCTTACTCTGTAAATCCTCTCTCAAGTCAAATCTCAAAGATCACACGGCTCTCTGGCACCCAGAAATCCACTCTGCTTCATGTACCCCAAGGAAGCACATCATATAAATAACCAAGACAGTTATTTAGCTAAGTTCCCTAATACACCCACCCCGTCCCAATATCCAGACAGTAATTAGCAGGAATCTTCTATGCGGGAGGCAAGATTTCTTTGGCGTTTTAAACGGCTGCAGAAGAAGTGCATCAGAGAGAATTAACACACACACACATACACACACAGAGGCTGAATGTTCAAAGAGGCATCTTTCATGTTGTGGCTCTGGCTAAAAAGCTGCTGTGACGGCTTTCCCTTGCAAAGCTCTGGGCTGGAGACAACTTCTATACAGCCACATAAAATGGCTGGCCTCTTTATCGGCCAGCGGGAGTGAGATGGGGTTGAGAGAAGAGAGAGAATGAGAGAGAATGACAGAGTCACAGACAGATGCTGCTGACGTGACATGGCGTGGACTTAGCGTTAAGAACGGGTACACATTATTGTGTATCATTATTTTATGCTTTAACTATTGAAAAATAGCAGATCTACAAGCTCACAGCGCGGCACTGCTATTTTTGAAAAACCGTGAAAATTAGAATTTTGACCCGATTCTATAAGTGTCTTTTGAATCCTTCTAAGGTTTTTTTGAAAAACCTATGTTTCTATGTCAATAATCTGGCTAGCCATCGCCATCGTCAAAGAGAAGGTCCTTTTCACTTAACTGGAGCTCAGTTTGTCTGTTCTTGAGAGACTACTATGTCAGTGGTTCTCAAACCTTTTCATTTGAAGGACCCCCAAAATATATATGTATTTGGCCACGGACCCCCATCTCAAAATATTTAGTTCCAGGGACCACCCAGAAGCAAAATTTGAGTTACAAACGTTCGCTTTGAAAATACATATATTCAAAGATTTGCACACGTTTTCAAAAACAGCAGATCTACAAGCTCGCAGCGCGGCACTCGGTGCCGCGCTGTGAGCTTGTACATCTGCTATTTTTCACTGGTTAAAGCATACAATAATTCTAGGCCCTAAATGGGTTAAGCGCAGAGCGCTGGCACCCATTGAGACAAGCGTGCATGAAATTCAAGCGCGGGTATGCGCGCGCACACACACACACGCTGCACATACATGGACCCACATGACAAATGGCGCGCACTTTGTACATGCGCTTCTTAGCTCACACTGCTTTGCACAGAATTCCTACCCCTGATCTCTAATACACTTTGTATTACAGATGCGCACGTTAACTGAAAAGAGTCACCGAGGCTTTAAGCGTTTCACACTTTAAACACATGCATAGCACTGTAGTTCACAAAACACTTTCACGTTCATTACGAAACGCACGCACACCCGCGCACATACAGTACTGTACACACACACACACACACACACACACACACACACACACACACACACACACACACACACACACACACACACACACACACACACACACACACACACACACACACACACACACACACACACACACAAAACTCCCCCTTCAAGCTCTGAGTAAACTTCCTCCAGAAAGAACGCCTGTGTGTGCGTGCATGCATGCGTGCGTGCGTGCGTGCGTGCGTGCGTGCGTGCGTGCGTGCGTGCGTGCGTGCGTGCGTGCGTGTGTGTGTGCGCGTGTGTGCGTGCGTGTGTGAGAGAGAGCAGGGGTGTCGCACCAAATTCTGGGCCCTGGGTACAAGGATTCACTTCAATTACTTTGTGCTTTAACTATTGAAAAATAGCAGATGTACAAGCTCACAGCACGGCACCGAGTGCCGCGCTGTGAGCTTGTAGATCTGCTATTTTTGAAAAATCATGAAAGTTTTGCAAGTCTTTGAATATTTCAAATCCTTCTGAGGTTTTTCAAAAAACCTATGTTTCTATGTCAGTGGTGCTCAAACTTCTGCTTGTGATTTTGACACATTTTCACGACTTTTAAAAAATAGCAGATCAACAAGCTCGCAGCGCGGCACTCGGTGCCGTGCTGTGAGCTTGTATATCTGCTATTTTTCTAAAGGCCCCTCCACCTTGGGCCCTAGTAACTCAGTCCCACTACCCCACCCCCTTGTGACGCCCCTGTGTGTGTGTGTGTGTGTGTGTGTGTTTGGGTGTGAGAGAGAGAGACGTTGTGGCAGTGAGTTTTGAGAGCGTTTGAAGTCTGGTTATGATGAGAGGATGAAAAGGCAGCCATCTCTCTGTGTGCCTCCGTCTGTCTCACCTGCCAGCGGGGTGATAACTCCATCCTCCGCCACCCGGCCCTGCCATATCAAAGAGCAGCCAAATGCCAAGCAGTGTCTCAGCCCTGCGTGGCGGGTTCACACGCCTCAACCTCTGCTTTAGGGCATCTGATTTAGGTCACCTAAAAGGAGCTAAACGCCTTTTGAAAAAAATAAAAAAGAGAGCGAAAACTCCACTGAAGTTTTCAGGCTGTTTATTTTCTTTTTTTTCTTTTGGCCTGGGTTGAAGGTTTTCCGACTCACAGATGCTTGAGCAAGCTCATGACTTTCAGAAGGACGTTTGTGTCCGGCTACTGAACGTTTTCTTTTTTTTTCTTTTTTTTTTGGACCCGCGTTCGAAGTATAGACCACAACGTTTTCACATCCCTCATCCAGACTCTTGATGCTGGGGTTTATTATCCACATTTATGCCTTCGGATTCCACTTTTTTTCCACTGAGGATTAGGGATGGGACGATAAGCGATATTATCGCTTATCGTGATCAAAAACACTCGCGGTAATCGTATCGTGGAGATTTCATTTATCGTAATATATCGTGCTCCATCATGCACTGGGATCAATTCACCTTTATTTGCATACTATACCTACTTGAAAGTCTTTTTCTCACTCTCTATCAAATGTCTTTGCCAAAAAATAGCCGATCTACAAGCTCACAACGCGACGCGCTGTGAGCTTGTAGATCCGCTATTTTTTGGCAAATGTTCCGCCACCAGGATAATGGATTTTCATTATGGTGATAATATCGTAAATCACAATTTCTTTTGTCACAATAATCGTGATATGATATTTTCATATCGTCCCATCCCTACTGAGGATTTGACCGCGGCTGTTTGGCTATTATAGTAAACCCCTGTACGCAAAAAACCGACTAGTCGTACCGTTACCAAAAGTCTGGTTATTAGCGAGTGGTGTCTCTGTGCAGTGTGTCTATGAGCACAGCATAGTGAGTGGTGTCTCAGTGCAGCAGTAGTGTTCTATCTGATTGGTGTTTAGCTCATCCCCCCTCGCCACTTGACCCCGTGACCTCTCTAGGAGATAAGGCTGATGAGATTAGACATTAACATGCTCAGCCACCCACCAACGCCATTTATCACAGTGCGTGTGCGCGCGTGTGTGTGTGTGTGTGTGTGTGTGTGTGTGTGTGTGTGCGTGTGTGTGCGTGTGTGTGTTGCTATAGTGAGATATAAGGGAGGAAAGTGAGGGGAGGAGGGGGACTCTTTCTCCATGGCATTTCAAACACCTAGAAACACATTTTCTATGTGTAATGCATGCATGAACACAACCACTTGCTGGCCCACACGCACGTGCGCGCGCACACACACACACACACACACGCACACACACATGCGCGCACACACACACACACACACACACACGAGAGCAAACGCTTAGGACAAGCTAGACTACATTTAGGCCGTTCAATCTGTCCGTACAATACACGTGAAAGGTTGTATCAATGATTTGGAACCTACTGTATGTGTACATGTAATGTAGATATAATACCTGTCAATTTAGGTGTCTACAAAAAAAACCTATGGATTTCTCTGTGTGTCTTTCTGTCTCCTGCGGCTTAAAATGTGAAATCACTAATTTTGTGCACGGTAGTTTCTAGACGTAGGGTGTGTGTGTGTGTGTGGGGGGGGTTGGGGGGCTGCTGTCTACTTGCACTGTCATGTGGGAGGAGATACAGTAGGAGGGAACACAGGAAAAGAGATGTCTAGGGGGGGAAAAAAACTCCATAGCAATATGACACGTGTCAAACCAAAGCAACAGAAAAATCTCCCCCCAAAATGCGAAGAGAATACGAACACGTTATTTCAACCACGTAAGCCCCTATGTGTTTTGTCATAATATGACGAATAGCGTGAATAGCTGATTTTCGCTACTTTTGAGAATTTTGGAAACGGTTTGCCTATAAAGACATCCCCGATGTGCTAATATAGGGAGGCTAGGTTTGAAAGTGGTTAAAAACTGCAGCACAATCCACAGTGTTCATTTTAACGCAGACAGAGAGTGTACAAAGGTAACCAAACGGACCATTTATGGCCCATTTGAACGTTCTCAGAGTTACAAATCGTCGCTGTCGGGCAGAAACCTTGTATCTCCAAGTTTCAAATTTGTATGTTTTTTCGTAGAGTAAAGCCCTGCTTGGCTGCTTCATCATACAAGACTGACACACTAAACTAGTGAAAATAGCAGTTCTACAAGCACACAACGCCTTGCATCGTTGTATGCTTGTAGATCTGCTATTTTCACAATTTTCTAAAATGCTAAATACAAAACGAACGGTTTTGGCCATACAGGGTTTCCACCCGACAACGACGAACTAACATGAACACAGAGGATTAATACCGTGTATACGAGCAGCAATAAGGCAAGCCTCCATGAGGTCCCCGGGATGCACCTCTGCTATACTGCTCTGGGATCAGATCCAAGTCTTCCAATCTCAACATTGCGAGAGAGCGACGCCCCGCGGGGACCATCGCCGCCCGCGTGAAATCGCCATTGTGCAGTGTTACGCAATAATGGGTTGTTGACAGCTCGTAATGGAGCGCATCCAAGAAGCCGAGATGGTGACAGAGCGGGGGAGAAGCCATGTTGTCTACAAAGTAGAGCAGGGGTCTTCAACAGGGGGTCCGGGACCCCTAGGGGGTCCCCAGAGTTACTACAGGGGGTCCTCCAAATCTTTGTGTGATAGAAACTTTTTTTCCTCCTTTTTTATATGAACCACTTGAACCCTAGTTTCCATATTCAAAGAACTTTAGCGCGAGGCGTTGTGAGCTTTTAGATCGGCTATTTTTGGCAAAGAGGTTTGGTGTAGAGGAGAAAAAGAGCAGACTAAGTACAGAGTGAAAGGTCAAGTTTATCAAGTATTGAAAATTCAAGTGGTTAAATATCTGGAAACACAAATTTACACTAACCCAAAATACACAGATGATCGTGCTGTCAAACGGTGAAACTATATGGAATCTCTGAAAAGGTTGTGGGGGTCCCTGCTTCATCTCACTCTCAACTAAGGGGTCCTTGGCCTGAAAACGTTGAAGACCCCTGGTGTAGAGTACAATAATATATAATAATAATAATAATAATAACGTTGCCGTGTTCTGTCCTGGGTCTCGTCCGTCGAACTTCGTACTCGGCTTTATAATGTGTGAGCGCTCTCTCTCTCTCTGACCCTTTGCATGTGACCCCTCCCCCCACACCACCACCCCTCTAACATCTGTAGTTATGTCATTGACCCTCTTCTCTCTCTCTCTCTCTCTCTCCCCCTCTGACCCATGACCCCCCCTCCCCCGGTTGTAAATAAACCCAGTACTGTAGAGCAGTCTGTTTTTGCCCCCCCCCTCCCCCCCCCCTGTATATATCAACATCCTGTAAATATCAAAACAGCTATGCATGCTGATAACCTAGCAATTCTTTCAGGTACTTTTATAATCCCAAAAAAAAAAAAAGAAAAAAAAAAAAGGCAAAACAGATTCTCATATGGCATGTGCTGGAAAAAAACGAACTATAAAAAAAAAAAGTAGAAAAAAAATCACAAACTTGAAATAAAAAATGTAAAAACGTGAAAAATACGATATCCTCTGTTGGACAGTGTGTGACTGTGTAGAGTATTAAGTGTTTTCTTACTCCAGTGGGTGGGTATACTCTTCCTTTGCCTGTCCTTAACTGTGTTCATGCTCACCATCTGTGTCAGTTGTTGTCAGTCGGTGTTTGTACCGCATCGAGGGCTGAGGCACGACGGACACGGGGACACGTGCACGTGTGCGTGTGTGTGGGGCGGTTATGTTTTTGAGCCGGCTGACCTCTGAGATGGTACTCTGAGTCATCAGCAGTACGCAACATCTATTGGGGATGTGGGGATTGGGGTTCTTCTAAATTTGTGCGTTTTCTCATAAAATAAAGCCCTGCTTCATCGTACAAGACCGTTGCACAAAACTTGTGAAAATTGATGATCTACAAGCACTTGTGTGCTTGTAGATCGGCTATTTTCACTATTTTAAATCATTATTAAAATGATAAATGCAAAATGAACGGTTTTGGACATACAAGTTTTCCACCTGACAACGACGATACTTTGTCATCATGTGAGGAAGCCCTAGAGATGCGTTCTGTGACCCAAAAGCTACAGGTTTAAAACCCGCTCCAAGTACCAGCTGGGTGGGGTTTATTGCATCAGAACAAATCTGAGTTGTGTGCTTGATCTACAAGCACACAACGCCTCGCGGTGCGAGGCGTTGTGTGCTTGTAGATCGGCTGTTTTCACTAGTTTAAATCATTTTTAAAATGATAAATGCAAAACGAAGAGTTTTGGACATAAAGGGTTCCCACCCGACGACGACGATATAATGTAGACTAGAAGAAATGTGCACGGTAAAATCCTCAAACGTAACCACATCGACTCGTCGAGGTTACCTTGGTTACGTTTGTACGCACCTAAATGAACACAGGGTTTTTACTGTTAAGTCTGATCAACACGCGGCACAAACAGGTCCCCGTACTGCACTGTACTTTCTCACAACGTCACGGTCAGCCCCCCCGACCGGCCACAGAGCCATGCAGGTGGAGTGGTGTCCCAGACTGCCTCAGCCCTCGGCCCCAGCCTTGTGGACTAGCTATCCTGAAAAGTGGGACTCCAAAAGGGATTGTGATTCTATTTCAGGAATGTTTCTTTTCAACCTGTGGTGTTTTAAGATAGATGGAGGTGTCTGATTTTTAATCTGTGCTAAAGATATTTTACATTTAATAAATAACCATTGAAATGAACTATTTGAGGCTTCCCTTTTTTTTGCATCTTGTCTGGGGAGTGATAATAAAAAGCAAACGGAGGAATGTCTGCAGTGGCGTCAGTTCAGAAAAAGCTAAGGTATGGCAACATGACTGGTGTCTTGCACGCGCGCGACACCAGTCGTGTTGCCATACCTTAGCAAGAGGCATGATACATTTATTTTAAGAAGTACATTTTATTTTTCCCCCCGTTTCTACGGTTGTTCTAGTGCAGCTAAACTTAGCATGTTAGTAAACGTGCCACAATTAACAATAATACATTGCACCTGTGCAGCTGACCTGTGGAACCTGGGAATATACAATTTTTTTCAAGACAGGGAGAATAAAAGTGTGGATAATATAATTATTTATAATACCTTGTTAAAGTGACCATTTTGTAAATTTTTGCATTTGTAGTTATTTTACTGTAACTTAACAACATAATAACCAGCACAGATAGACAAAGAGACATTCATGGATTTATATTTAAAAGTAACTATTATTTTCCCCTCTGGACCCATGTATGGCAGCTGCATACCCCTGCCATACCCAAGTGACGCCCCTGAATGTCTGTATATTTTGCTCTTGTGTGGGTTTGCGCAGGGCTGTGCTAGCCCTCAGCAGTGCTAGCCTCTGCAAGCTGACAGCTCAACTGAGCGTGCCCTACCCAGCTGCGGGGGGGATTCTGGGTAACGCGGTCCCCTCAAGATAAACAACCTGCCCCTCGATTCAGCCTGACCACTCAACCACGAGGGCAGGAGATTAGCACCCCAAACACCCCAGAACACTCCTCAGAAAACACCCTCGCACTCACCCCTATGACCCCCCCATAACCCCTATGACCCCCCCATAACCCCTATGACCCTTGTCGAGGTGGACTTAGTGGCAGTGGTGGAAAAAGTACTCAAATGTTTTACTTTAGTAAAAGTATCAATACTACAATGTAGAAATACTCTGTTACAAGTAGAAGTATAGAATACCAGTAAGACTCCCTAATCGGGAGATAAGCGACCGTTGGTCGCTTATCTCCACAAATAGGCCAAAAGTTTGTTTTACCAATTATCAAGACATACGGGCAGTTGACAGTTTGCCATGGTTACTCATTGAAGTTGAATCTCCATATATGGAGATAACCTACGCATCACACTAAGTCTGACCTCACCAGCCCATATTTGGGCATGAGCAACTTATGTCTCCATATATGGAGATATGATGACATCACACAGTCCTCAGCCGATGATGTGGCGTGATGTCATACAATACACAAACGAGCCCTACAGTATAAAGGGGCAATTCTTGCCAGGAAAGAAGCATTTCTTCGACTCAGACCTTATCGCCAGGGTTGGCTTATAGCAGCTGTCGGTAGGACCATATATGGATTCTGTTAGTGTGGATCTCCTAACAGGGCATCATCTGGGATACAATCCCTTTTATGCCCATATATGGAGATCCCTAACAGAATCCCTTTCATGCCCATATATGGAGATCCCTAACAGAATCCCTTTTATGCCCATATATGGAGATCCCTAACAGCATCACTTTTATGCCCATATATGGAGATCACTAACAGCTAACAGAATCCCTTTTATGCCCATATATGGAGATCCCTAACAGAATCCCTTTTATGCCCATATATGGAGATCCCTAACAGAATCCCTTTTATGCCCATATATGGAGATCCCTAACAGAATCCCTTTTATGCCCATATATGGAGATCCCTAACAGAATCCCTTTTATGCCCATATATGGAGATCCCTAACAGAATCCCTTGTATGCCCATATATGGAGATCCCTAACAGAATCCCTTTTATGCCCATATATGGAGATCCCTAACAGAATCCCTTTTATGCCCATATATTATGGAGAAATCCCTGCTCTGAGTATCTGACATCAGTGTGATGTCACCTGTTTATGCCCATATATGGAGATCCCTGCTCTGCGTATCGGGTTGCTATGGTAAACAGTTGGTTGCTAGGGTAAAAAAAACATGGTTGCTATGGTAAACAGTTGGTTGCTAGGGTAAACAGTTGGTTGCTAGGGTAAAACCATGGTTGCTAAGGTGGTTGCTAACGTACACTAACAGACCAGCAACAACAGACTGTTGCCACAGCAACGTACACAAAGGTTTGTGTACACATGTGGTGTGATGTCAAACTGATGCGGAGATATGAGCAGGGCAAAGGTGTGACGTGTGACGTGTGACCGACGGACGGACGGACGGCCGGTGGAGGTTTTCATAGTAAACTGCTCCCTGACGGTCGCAATAAAAATTACTTGGGTAAAAGTATAAAAGTATTGACATCAATAAGTACTTAATTAGTAAAAGTACAAAAATAGCAGATCTACAAGCTCACAGCGCGTCGCATCGCGACACGTTGTGAGCCCCCAAGACTTTCACATCTTCTCATAGACCCCATAAGACATTCACATAACGAATAACTGAGTAAGCATGTTTGAGGTCTCACAGCATATCTCCATACATGGTCCATGGATCTCCATATATGGGTACCAGGGGTCTCCATATATGGGTAACTGGTCCGATATACCGGTACATCACTGTCCAGATGACCAAGACATGGCTTTTCACCCTTAGGCGTCTTACTGGTAATAAGGAAACCGTGTTGAAAGTGGTTTCAGAAAAACTAAGTGAATTAAAATGGTCATAACGTGACAGGATCATGATGTGCACAAACGTTATTTGTACTTACTGTAGATATGAGGTCATGCTATGGCTACGTTTTTGAACAAAGCCTTGAGAGCATTTCCTTGTGTGGTAATGGTCTATGTCTCATTGGATATAGCAATATTCAAAAATACTTCCTCAATTAGAATAAAAATGCGTCCCAAAACAATGTTGATGTGACTAAGACATTAGTTACACCTACAAGAACAACTGTAATCTCACTTTTCACTTAAACCATCTACACAGTATACTTTGTATGGTCTTTTCACTGAATATTCACAGCGAAATGGCATGTCCAAGAATAGGGATGCTAGTGGCAAGTTTTTAAATATCTAAGATTTTTCAGGCTTTCATGGCCAGAGAAGATGGTTCTATTTGCGACATCAGGCACATAACAGACTAGCAGTATGTGCTGACTATATTTGAGGGGACAAATAGTGCTGTCACGATTATGACATTTTACATAACGATTAATTGTCACTCAAATAATTGCGATTAACAATTTAATTGTGTTTTTGTCATAGACAATTACATTTCTGTTTGGCTTTTAGGCTTTGAAGTTACACATGGCAGATATGACACATAACCTAAATATAGCCGATCTACAAGCTCACACTATTTGACTTTAAAAAATATTTTTCAACATGGAAACCATTGTGACGATTATGTCAAATAATCGCGATTATGTCAAATAATCGCGATGGCTAATACTCACCTATGGGCAGTGCGCTCCCATGAGAGTCATTAAAGAGCCAATGAAAGGAGAAAGGACCACACTACCCCCTCCCTCCCATCCTCTCTTCCTCCCACTCTCTCTCTCTCTGTTACATCCTCTCCATGTCGGTGAACTTTGATCTGCCCCGCATTCCTCTTCCACACACTCTCCGTCCATCCCCATGTAGTCCCACTTGATCTGAAAGCGTGCCCCCATGCTGCCACATGGCTCCCTCCAGCCCTGTACGCGGACTCGCTTATAGACTGGCTATTTTCGGTGTGCGACGACAGCTCGCAAACCCAAGTACAAATACAGGACCCTGCAGCTGTGGTCAGAGGAATTCAAACGGATCATGGGAGTATAGGAAAGTGAAATGGATATATCTCTACTTCCAGACACATATCACAGACAACTCTTCTCTCACACTTTTTGCACGTCACACGGCAAACACAGCGGGCGAGGAAACGGAAAGAGACGGAGAGAGGGAGAGGGGAAGAACTGCAAGAGGATAAACTATGCCAGAGTGACAGTAACAACACACAAAGCACTGCAGTCCCCACTCCCAAGCCCTCTCCCCCTTTTGCACCAGATAAGATCAACCGAGTGTCAGTCATAAAGCGCCTCGCATCACACTGCAAATGGTGTGTGTGTGTGTGTGTGTGTGTGTGTGTGTGCGCGCGTGCGCGCACGCATACATGCATGCATGCCTGTGCATATGCACTGTATGTGTGTGTTTGTGTGCAGTCCAATGCTGACCTGCCTGCATACATTTAAGGCGTGCATGTTCCAGGGAACAATGGAGTAGGAAACGGGAATGGGGGCTATGGCAGCGGAGAGAAAAGAGAGGAAGAGAAGAGGGGAAACACAGGGAGACAACAGGGAACGAGAGAGGGGAATCATTAAGAGGAGAGGAAAGGAGAGAGGAGAGGAGAGGAGAGGAGAGGAGAGAGCGAGAGGACACAAGGCACCAAGGCAGCCAAGAGGAAAACGATGGCGAAGTCAGAAGGACTTGCGCAGCGACTGTGAAACTATCTCATTTTTATCTTTGGCGAGAGGACTTCCGAGGTGATCCGCACAACCTAATTATTTTCCCCTAATAAAAGCAACATATGCTAAGACAATAAAAGGCCTTATTGGACACCTATTCATTAAAGAGGCAGCAGTAAAGGGAGCAGGACTCTGGCTGTGGGATTATCTTTTAACAGGGCTTTTTCTCTGGCTGAAAATGGCCTCGGTCTTCCTTTAGCGCATCCCATATGGGTGCATAGACCACCATAAAAGAAACTGAATTATACATGAAGAGGGCCGGCTTGCTTTATTGGCCGTGATCTGCTCTTTTTTTTCTCACCCCAACACTCTAACCTGATTGGGTTGGTGTGGCATGCCTTATACTTTGGGCTGAATCAGTCTGGAGGACATCAGCGCTACAGTGTTGATTTTGTCGACTAAAACTATGACGAAAAATGTTTGTCGACTGCGTTCTTTTCACTGACAAAAACGAAATAAAAACTAAGCTGTGATGACTTAAACTAAGACTAAATATATTGACAATTTCGTCAACAAAATAAAGACTAGACTAAAACGTTAGAACTGAAAGGGGAGGGACTAGAGGAGAAGAGAGTATATGTTTGGTTGCTCTCAGGTGTTACATGCTGAAAATAGGGCTACAAGCTCACAACGCGTCGCGCTGCGACGCATTGTGAGCTTGTAGATCTGCTATTTTCAGCAAATAACCAAGTGTAAAATCAGTCATTACGATGCCATCAAGGCTTGCCAAAATACATTTCAGTTGACTACGGTAAATCAACTGTAGATTCAGTCGCCTAAAATCATATGATATTTAGTCGACTAAAATTAGACTAAAACTAATACTTTTCAGGTGACTAAAACTAAATGACATTTTATTCAAAAGACTATGACTAAAACTAAAGGTCTTTGCACACTGCTGCGTTTTTTGGGCCAAATATCGTAGTGAATTTCGGAGCGCGTAAATAAAAAAATCAACCTCACGTTATGTCAATCACGTTTGCACACTGCCGCCCGTTTCGTATTCATTTTCGGACCAGGGTCGTTTTTTTTCGATTTTCGCAGCTGTCACTACTGAGTCCCTTGCTCTCTCTCTCTTTCCTCTCTCTCCCTGGCCTCCGGATTTCGGATTTCCAAAACGCAACGAAAACACGCAGTGCAGTGTGCAACCAGCTTAAATCAATATTTGCTCTCAAAAACAACACTGGTGTGGCATGCCTTGTACTTTGGGCTGAATCAATGTGGAGGACATCAGCGCTATATCCACAGTACGGCGATAGCGCCGCGTTTAGGCAAGGCGTTTATGTGCGGAAGGGGGAAGCGCCTCAAATGCAGCGGTACATACCAAATACGACATCCACATTCCACTGCGATGCGGCAACATACAGATAGACGAAATTTTGGGTAAGTTGGTAACACCTGGACGGTTGAAGTAACGCATGGCGGTGACTCAAGTTGGACAGTTTGACACGCTGAAGTCATTATTCCATATGGTCAATGCACTGTAAGTGTCACTATAGCTCTATTATCAGCCAAGCAATGCTGTCTGTGTGTCGGTGTGCGAGTGTGTGATGAGCTGGTGTAATAAGGTGTGTGTGTGTGTGTGTGTGTGTGTGCGCGTGTGTGTGCTCACCTTCTCACTGATGCGCCAGCTAATTGGTCTCCTGCGGCAGGCTGACATATTCATGTGTGCGCGCACACACACACACACACACGCACGCACGCTAGCACGCACAGAAGCTCACATTCTGGGTGTATGAGTTACACCCACATGTGGTATACTACTGTATGTGGCGTGCCAACGTGCACATGCGCGTGCACGCCACGTGCACCAGCACATCCGTGTGCAGGTGGAGGTAGCCCACAGAGTGTGTTTCCAAATGAACTCATTATCACCGCGCCGAATCCAAGTGAAGAATGACACCCTGACAGACTGCACATAACATACACACTTAAAAAACCACCCTACAGAACAGGAACGCAAGAAAAATGAAAAATACAAAACGGAGAAAAGAAAAAAAAGACCAAAACTGTGTTTTTCCGAAATGGTATATTACACAAAAGAATGTATAGAAAACTAAATGCGTCCAAAGAATAATGGGAAGAAAAAGGAAAGAAAAGAAGGAACCAACCAACACAAAAACGCCTTTGGGGCCGCCTCCAAAATTGTTTTTATTTCTCCACAATGGGAGAGGAAGGAGCATCCTAACATGTCAAACATAATGCGATCATTCACTGGCTTTTTGTTATGGTAAATACCGGGCGGTGATAGCTGCCGTCACTCCAGCAGCACCCATGCAGCCCATATCGCTTCAGCTCCAACAATTACTGACAATACACTCCTATGAATTAACATTACAACCGGGTGAGGTTGCACAGTTATTCAACCAAGATACTGTCCTTTTGTTGTTGTTTATTTAAAGCCTCGACTGCCACGCAAAAGCTGAATAAATCGATATGTTGGCCTTTTTTCAGGCATATGACTGACATTGACTGTATAAAAACAACGAATAATATGCTATCTAATCCCAGATGGATGCAAAAAAGAAAATCTGAAAAAGTGGGTTTTCACAGCTGAAACCCACTTTTTCAGTGCAAGAGCTTCACCGTCATTTTTCTTAAAGTTAATCTCTCTCTTTGGCCCCGTTTTAGAGCAGTGGTTCTCAACCTTTTCAGCCCATGACCCCCCAAATAATCACAGTTTAACTGGGGACCCCACTTCTGACGAGGTTCTATTGCGACACGAGGCGTTGTGAGCATGTAGATCGGCTAATTCTGCCTCTAATATCTGACAATTTGGCCAACGTTTAATTTGTCATTTTAGAGGTATTAAAAAGTCCTCAAATTGTCACTTTAAAAATGTGCATTTACCCTCTATCCACCTCTTTCTGCTGGAATTTACTGGAGAATTTTTTGCACCACACTTCCGGTTAACAGCAGACATACAAGCTCACGTTGCGTCGCAGATGCAGCCGCTGTGAGCTTGTAGATCACACTCTGCTGCGGCGCCGGAAGCTCTGTGCAACTTCTGCGCAATGCACGATGGGATGTTGGAAAGTTGTGGATACACTTAAACTTTATGTTGGTTTGTTTACTCTTCAGAGAGGAAACAATGTTGCACATTAAGTTAATCATCTGGGGACCCCCCAAAATAATTTGGGGACCCCCCTGGGGGTCCCAACCCACAGGTTGAGAACCACTGTTTTAGAGGGAACAGACGCTCGCCTTGTCTGTCCTCCTCGTTTAACCGCTCTCTCTCTCTCATCCCCCCCCCCCCCCTTGTTCCCTTGTGCTGGAGGTCGAGGGAGGGATGTTCTCTTTTAAATAAGAAGGCAGCGCTGGCCCATTAAACTCTGATAGTAATGATATTAATTTGGCAGGAACGTGTCATTTTCACAGGAGAGCAACTAGCAGAACTGTCATTATGCTCACACGTGCACGCTCGTGTGAGCGCACATACACGCACGCGGACAGTCAAACACACACACACACACACACACACACACACACACACACACACACACACACACACACACACACACACACACACACACACACACACAGGCAAAAGCATTCTTTCATATTCACACTCTAACATGTCCTGCACACACACAAGCGCACACCTGCACACACATACGGGCACACACACACACACACACTTTTTTCTCTCTCTTTCACACACACACACACGCACACGCACACACACACACACACACACACACACACACACACACACACACACTAGGAACATGTCACAGGAGAGCAGCTAGCGGTAACATTATGAGAGAGTCGCAGAGGCCTGCTAATGGGATAGATTAGTGTGCCCTTGGTCACCACAGCTACAGCAGTGTGACTTATATCCCCTCTCTCTCTCTCTCCACCCCCCACTTCACCTCCTTCCCTCTTCTCCTCCATTCACCCTCCTTACTTTGGCCTCCTGCCCTCTAGTCCAAGGGGTCTTCAACAGGGGGGTCCGGGACCCCTGGGGGGGTCCTCCGAGTTACTACAGGGGGTCCTCCAAATGTTTGAGTGATAGAAACTTTTTTCTTTTTTATATTAACCACTTGAACCCTAGTGTCCAAAGTCTGAGAACTTAGCCGATCTACAAGCTCACAACGCCTCGCAGCACGAGGCGTTGTGAGCTAGATCGGCTATATTCGGCAAAAAGGTTTGGTGTAGAGGGGAAAAAGAGCAGACTAAGTACAGAGTGAAAGGTCAAGTTTATTAAGTATTGACAGTTCAATACTTGGTTAAATATCTGAAAGCACAAATTCACATTAATCCAAAATACACTGATGATTGTGCTGTCAAACAATGAAACTATATGGAATCTATGAACAGGTTGTGGGGGTCCCTGCTTCATCTCTCTCTCAACTAAGGGGTCCTTGGCCTGAAAACGTTGAAGACCCCTGTTCTAGTCTGTTCTTTCCTTCACACTCCATGGGAGTGTGAAGGAAAGTCTGCACTCCCTCTCACCCCACAGCCCACCAGGTCACCTGCTGGCTCACATGGCTCCACAGTTAGAAGGGTTAGTGACAGGTGAACACAATCGCCAGAACAAAAAACGAATACATCACAGGAACCCAGCAAGCACAATCAGTGACGTCTCGATTGGGGCCAGATCGAGTCAAACCATGACTAGTCAGATCTGGCCTAGAATATCACCTGATATCATTGAGGGTCCGATCGAGGCTAGATGAATATCATAACTGACATGTCCCAGATTATAACCTTACATGCTCATATCTCAACTAACATTACAAACAATAACAATAATCCTATAGTCCATATGACATCCTGGTAATGACGTCAAGATCATCCCCATATGGGCTGTGATCTGGCCTAGTTCTGAACGTCACCGGAGTCACCGGAGGACGTTATCATAACGTCATCATGACGTCATTTGGCTTGCAGGGAAGGGTTCCCCTAAGGCAGTGGTTCTCAAACTTTTGAATTTCAAGGACCAGTTTGGCATGCATTAGAGGTCAGGACAGGGCCCCCTATAACTACAAGCGTGTGCAAATGCAACCAAATGCAACCGTTTGCACACTCGCAGAGGTACAGATCAAGGTCCATTTGGTTCCTACGTATCAAGCATTCAGCTGGGGACACCCCGGAACCCCCTCAAGGACCCCCGCCCTAAGGAAGGACCATGCATGTTCCAAGGTTCAAGTGGTTAAACGGCAAGTCTAACGTTATTTTCAGTCAGTTCTGATGAAAACGGATATTTCTGCAATATGAAAGATTCTAAAAATTAACAGTGTAATTCAGGGGTGCCGTGAATGAAAAAGTTATTTACAGGGGTACCCTGAGTAAAAAAAAAAATGAAAGACCACTGCAGTATACTGAACCCAAATATTTAATGTGAGCTTTAATGTGAGCATTAGTGGTCTTTACAGTGCATGGTGGACCCTGAGGCAGACGCTCTCTCTGCAGCATTTATCGGCCTCTCTGACTCTAATAATGAGGCCCGTCCAAGGCACTGATAAACACATATTCATGCACACACACACGCACGCACGCACGCACGCACGCACGCACGCACACACACACACACACACACACACACACACACACACACACACACACACACACACACACACACACACACACACACACACACACACACACACACACACACACACACACACACACACACACACACACACACACACACACACACACACACACGCCCATACATGGTGTGTGTGTGTGTGTGTGTGTGTGTGTGTGTGTGTGTGTGTGTGTGTGTGTGTTTGTTTGCGAGTCCATGTGCTCTTCAATAATGCTTGTGTATGTGCGTGCGTGCGTGCGTGCGACAGTGCGTGCGACAGTGCGTGTGTGTCCAGGCTGACCCCATCTCGGCTCTCCTGACCGGTTGAATGCAGGCTGCATAAATTAGTGCTGATGCTCTGCGATGTAATTATGCTGCTGTCAGGACGGCCCCTCCACTCAAATTCATTTTAATAAAGTTGGTCTCCAAGGTTACCGACCGGGGGGTCACCTTCGGTGTCAGCCCCCACGGAACCACTCGCTGCCCGCCCGCCAAGCGCTCTGGAAGTCTGCGATCGGAGCGACCACGACGCCGCAATACCAGGGCACTGAGCCCCCCCCCCCCCCCCCCCCCCCCCCACCCACACACACACACACACATCACTACAAACACACACACACTGCACAAACAATGTGAGGAGAGGAGAGGAGAGGAGAGGAGAGGAGAGGAGAGGAGAGGAGAGGAGAGGAGAGGAGAGGAGAGGAGAGGAGAGGAGAGGAGGAACAGATAGATGAACCTAGAAAAGCACATTGTCGTAGTCGGGCAGAAACCTCGTATCTCCAAGTTTCACATTTGTATGTTTTTTCGCAAAGTAAAGCCCTGCTTCACCATACAAGGCCGTCGCACAAAAGTAGTGAAAACAGCTGTTTTCACTAGTTTAAATCATTTTTAAAATGATAAATGCAAAACGAACGGTTTTGGACATACAAGGTTTTCACCCGACAACAACGACATAGTCTTGAGATTGTAAGGGTGTTAAGTAGTGAAGGTTTCACAGCAGATGGAGGGAAGAGTAGAGTAGAGTAGAGTAGAGTAGAGTAGAGTAGAGTAGAGTAGAGTAGAGTAGAGTAGAGTAGAGTAGAGTAGAGTAGAGTAGAGTAGAGTAGAGAAGAGAAGAGAAGAGAAGAGAAGAGAAGAGAAACAGATAGATGAACCTAGAAAAGCACATAATAGTCTTGAGATTGTAAGGGTGTTAAAGGAGTAGTTCACCCCCAAAATGTCTATTTTTCTATTGATTACTCATGCTATGGAGTAGGGTTTTTGTTGCATTCCTACGGCAATAATTTGATAGCAATAACATTTACCCCCATTGATTCCGGATGGAGACCCAAATGCATTTGGGTCCCCATCCGGAATCAATGTGTGTAAATTGACTAAAATATTTCTTTTGTCTTAGCAATGTGACAAATACAAAACAATATTATTGAACTCAAGTCTCCATGGCGAGAGTAATCAATAGGGGAAAAAAAGTCATTTTGGGGGTGAACTACTCCTTTAGGTAGTGAATGTTTCACAGAAGATGGAGGGAAGAAAAGCGAGAGGAGAGGGTGAGTGTAAAAGATAAGTGGGAGCTGTTGAGCGAAGGAAGGAATAAGAATGAGACAAAAAGAAAAAAGAGGGGGAAGGGGGGGGGGGGTAGAAAGGTGAGGAGGAGGGGGGCGGGGCAAAAGGTACAGGGACAAGGAAAGGGCAAGGGAGTGTCTCTCCTGGGCAGATGGCGGAGTGTATTCTCATTTGTCCTGCTACGGAGTGTGTGCGCGCTAACGCTAACCTCCGGGGCACGGCTGCAGCACAAAACACGCTCTCAATTAGCCAGTGACACAGCCTCACGCATACAGCAGGGAGGACTGGGGAGCCACTGGTCTGGTTTCTCTCTCCAGCACGCCGGATGCTACATGCAGCATTAAGCCTATTCTCAGGGGCGTCAATTGGGTATGGCAGGGGAATGCAGCTGCCATACCCTGGGTCCAGGGGGGAAAATAAGAGTTACTTTTAAATATAAATCCATGAATGTCTCTTTGTTTATCTGTTCTGGTTATTATGTTGTTAAATTACAGTAAAATAACTACAAATGCAAAATGGTCACTTTAACCCATTCAGGCCGGGAACACATTTTAGTGTATGGGAGGGTTACAGTACATGTACAGTATGTAGCAACATATTTGTTGTTGTAGGCTAATTTCTGATTTAGACCTAACTATAGGTTAGGCCTAACAAGGTGTTATAATTATATTCTCCACACATTCTCCATAGCAATAACATTTACCCCCATTGATTCCGGATGGAGACCCAAATGCATTTGGGTCCCCATCCGGAATCAATGTGTGTAAATTGACTAAAATATTTCTTTTGTCTTAGCAATGTGACAAATACAAAACAATATTATTGAACTCAAGTCTCCATGGCGAGAGTAATCAATAGGGGAAAAAAAGTCATTTTGGGGGTGAACTACTCCTTTAGGTAGTGAATGTTTCACAGAAGATGGAGGGAAGAAAAGCGAGAGGAGAGGGTGAGTGTAAAAGATAAGTGGGAGCTGTTGAGCGAAGGAAGGAATAAGAATGAGACAAAAAGAAAAAAGAGGGGGAAGGGGGGGGGGGGTAGAAAGGTGAGGAGGAGGGGGGCGGGGCAAAAGGTACAGGGACAAGGAAAGGGCAAGGGAGTGTCTCTCCTGGGCAGATGGCGGAGTGTATTCTCATTTGTCCTGCTACGGAGTGTGTGCGCGCTAACGCTAACCTCCGGGGCACGGCTGCAGCACAAAACACGCTCTCAATTAGCCAGTGACACAGCCTCACGCATACAGCAGGGAGGACTGGGGAGCCACTGGTCTGGTTTCTCTCTCCAGCACGCCGGATGCTACATGCAGCATTAAGCCTATTCTCAGGGGCGTCAATTGGGTATGGCAGGGGAATGCAGCTGCCATACCCTGGGTCCAGGGGGGAAAATAAGAGTTACTTTTAAATATAAATCCATGAATGTCTCTTTGTTTATCTGTTCTGGTTATTATGTTGTTAAATTACAGTAAAATAACTACAAATGCAAAATGGTCACTTTAACCCATTCAGGCCGGGAACACATTTTAGTGTATGGGAGGGTTACAGTACATGTACAGTATGTAGCAACATATTTGTTGTTGTAGGCTAATTTCTGATTTAGACCTAACTATAGGTTAGGCCTAACAAGGTGTTATAATTATATTCTCCACACTTTTATTCTCCCCATCTTGACAAAAATGGTATACTCCCAGGTTCCGCAGGTCAGCTATTGTTAATTGTGGCACGTTTACTAACATGCCAAGTTTAGCTGCACTTGAACAACCGTTCCAGGCTGCCATATCCAGCCCAAGAAACCGTAGAAACCTGTGTAAAAAAACTGTCGAAACAATTTTTTTTTTCAGACATTGTGAAAATAGCCGATCTACATGCTCACAACGCCTCGCAGCGCGAGGCGCTGTGAGCATGTAGATCTGCTATTTTCACAATAGAACCGTGTTATACAAAATGTAATGCCTCTTTTCCATGAGGACTCCCATCTTTGCCATACCCTAGCTTTTGCTGAACTGACGCCACTGCCTATTCTGCTGGATAAACGTAACAAGGCTCTGTTCGGCTTTCAACCTGTCGTCACAAGGGGTGAGCTTGTTCATTTTTATTGATAATGAGCACCTTATCGATCCTGCTTATCGAGCTGGGCTTTTATCTAGCACACTACTGAACGTTTTCTAATATTTTGTGGAAAGATGTGGAACGACAAATTCTGAACAGAACTGGAATCTTCTTTTTATTGGCCAGTTGTTGTGACTCTCAGTTTGTGGCTGACAACCATCTATGAAGATGACAATTGACAAAAGCAACAAATATTATCATTAAATATCATTAAAAAAATCTTGCATTAGTGTGCATTAAGTGTTACATGGCTTTATATTAGGAATATTATTATTATATTGTTTCTTGATCGCCTCTTGTCTAGATTGTTTAAACATGACGTCATGGGCCGCTATGCTCGATAACAGGCTTGATAAGTCCAAAGCTTATTGACAATACATTTGTTATCGAGTTTATAGCGGGCCCTTGTTTCAAGCTCCCTCCCTTGTCGTCACTCTTTTGGGCATTTCTCCTATAAACAAAATTGGCTTGGCTTGGATTGGCTATTTTTGCTATTAATCATATCATACAGTATGACGAAGTATAAAGGGCATAAGTTGTAAAGGTAGTTAGTATAATCCTGTAGTTGTAGTTAGTTTTGTGAAAATTCACCTATCAACAGTATAGTCCAGTGTTTCTCAACCTTTTTTTCTGCATTTCATGTCCCAAGAATCCATGGGCACACCAACATAATACAGGGGTGTAAATCTCGTCACTGTCGGGCAGAAACCTCGTATCTCCAAGTTTCAAATTTGTACGTTTCTTCGCAAAGTAAAGCCCTGCTTCATCATACAAGACTGTCACACAACAGTAGTGAAAACAGCAGATCTACAAGCACAAAACCGTTGTGTGCTTGTAGATTGGCTGTTTTCACTAGTTTTAAATCATTTTTAAAATGATAAATACAATACTGGCTTTCAAGCAGTTACAAGGGGCACACTTGACCCTTCTCAGGGGCACACCAAAGGTCCCCAGGCACAGTGGTTGAGAAACACTGGTATAGTCACAATCTCACCCTGGGTCTGCCTTAAGACAGTAAGGCAGTGGAGATGCGTTAGCCTTGCTAGTGGGGCCAGGGTGACTTTGACAGCCTGTGTAATGGTTACAGCAGCACGCTTTGTTAGCTGCAGGTAATTTATGGTTCAACCGGCCTGATAGTCTGATACGATCGAGTGCCCCCGACTGTCTTTACCGGCTGGCCCCAAAGACACCCGGGAAGACTCTCTCAGAGGAAGAAGAGGACAAGAGACAGACACAGAGAAACACACTAGACAAAGACAGACAGAGAGAGAGAGAGAGAGAGAGAGAGAGAGATGAGAGAGAGAGAGAGAGAGAGAGAGAGAGAGAGAGAGAGAGAGAGAGAGACCTTTAAGCCAGCAGTGTGGCGTGGTCGATGACAAAGTATATAAGGGTTTAGACCACTGGTTTTCATCTCTTTTCATGTCAAGAGCCCATTATTTATTCAGCATTTGAGCCGCGGAACACCATTTGATGAGATTTAGCTTCTCAGACCCAAAACGTAGAAAATGTTGTTACCATCGGATAACAAAATGGTCCTCAACCTTTTCAGGCCATGACCCCCAAACTAATCATATTCTAACTGGGGACCCCCACCCACCCTGACGAGCACTATAAGAGTTGAGGCATTACACATGGTTCTATTGTGAAAATAGCAGATCTACATGCTCACAACGCCTCACGTTGCGAGGCGTTGTGAGCATGTAGATCGGCTATTTTCAAAATTTCTGCCTCTAATATTTGACAATTTGACCAATGTATAATTTTAGATGTATTAAAAAGTCCTTAAATTGTCACTTTAGACATATGCAGATACCCTCTATACACTTAAACCTTATGTTGGTTTGTTCACTGTTGAGTGAGAAAACATTTCACTTTAAGTTGATCATCTGGGACCCCCCAAAATAATTTGGGGACCCACCTGGGGGTCCCGACCCACAGGTTGAGAACCACTGGTTTAGACGAGGCAAAGGCAGAGAGCAGAGGGACAGACTGACTGAGAGTAAATACAGATAGCGCTGCACTGTAGATCACAGACAGAGAAAATAAGGGGAGCACCGCCTCGCTATGAGCGGCAGATTTAGAGACTCAGACTGTTGTTGTGGGGCTCCCCTCACACACACGCCACAAAGATTTATTTAAAATTAAATCAAAATATTGTGTCTTGCATTTCCCCAGTGAGCTTGTTTGTTGTGCACTTTGGTTGCGCATCCTCCTGTCTGTGTTAAGGCCTACGACAGTGCTGCGGTGTCCTGATGACTGCGACTATAAGCAGTTGGTACACAAGACTCTCTGGTTTGCATGTCGGGCATAGTTACAGTGATACGTAAATGAAAGGAACTCACTGGCTTGCATGTTGTTTGCAGAACAGCACATTCTGTCGACTAGGATGGCAGAATGTTCGCTTTGCTTTGCCAGTGCCGCGGACTAGCTGGAAGCAGTCTTTAGAGACGTATTTAATGGCTCTGGATTTCACCAGTATATTCAGCGCAGCTTGCAAACGTGCAAAACTGTACAATAATAATAATAGATGAATAGGCTTCAGTTTGGCACTGAAGCCACCAGTAAGACGCCTATGGGTGAAAAGCGACCTTGCCCTAAAGGGCGAGGTAGCACAGGACAGGGATCTCCATATGTGGGCATAAAAGGGACAAGGATGTAATGAATTTGCAAGTGTGACTCGTGTCGGAGAAACCACACTGGTTAAACTGACACAATTTGTCCATGTATGGGCATTCCCAGATGTGGGCTTAATAATATTGATGGCATAACAGGGATTCTATAAGTGTGGTTGCCCTAACAGGGCATCATCTGGGAATCAGATGTAGAGGTCAGCTCCATACAGTATATGGAGATCTAGGTGATGATCCAGTCGTCTCCCTATACAGGATATGCAGGGTTTGATCTTTGATGAGGTGATCGCACAACAATGTGATGTCACAATGTCAACAATGTGATGTCACAACAAAGTGATGTCACAACAGGTCAGCAAATATAGACATTGAGGCGTTACAGACAAGATACAGACAAGATACGGACAAGATGTTCCGGTTTTATAGTTAACTGCAACCTATTGTCGCAACAAATACAGTGTACGATTGAAGAAGAAAAAGGACCTGGTGGCTGGAGTCTGTTTCGTTTGAAAACTAGAGCCAGACTGATACATCAGTCTGGTTGATATATCAGTCATTTCATTGTTAACTCCGCCGGGCCGGAATGACTCTGGGCGATTACAGTATTGTTTGCACCTGTCCATGTGTTGGTTTGTATGTGTCTGCCTCAGATCATGACACAACGTCCAATATAGGCCATTTCTGCCTGACAAGATTTTAGTTTTCTTCAAAACACACTTAATCCTACAGATTCTGTCCAAAACTATTTTTTGAGTCATGTCACATTTTTAATATCCCATTCTGATTGGGAACGATTGGTTTCCATAAACTGCGGGTTTTCATACTCCATACTGTTTGCCTGTAATTACATTCCCCACTGTATGGGTGGGGCATAGATCTAGCTCAGCTTGTAGATCTATTATTTTGGAAAAATTGTGTATTGTGTTTATGATTTATAGATTTCTTTGAAATGTTTTTCAACTTGATTTAAAGGTTTTGGATATCTTTTCTTTTAGTTTTATGCTTTTTCTTACAAAGTATCTGTAAAAAGATCGACAATCGGTGGTCTAAGATTCTCCATGTGGCATCGGTTGGGTTCTAGCTGAAACGTAGCAAAATCCGCCTCTGCTCACGTTGGAAAGACGAGGCGAGAGGGCAAGAGAAATGAAAGCATTGCGAGAATAAAGTTCTCTCTCCCGAGGTGGTGCTGGGAGTCGGACTGCATTAGAGACTGACAGTCCATTCATCTGGACCAGACCAAGAAGGAACATTTAGTTAATTGAATGATTAATAAATTTAACTCAGCCACACTATTTCACTCCGTCTGTTGGCTTTGGATAAAACGGAGTCTATATATCACATTGTTTTGTTGTTTTGGCCCCCATGACTCAGGCTCAATGTCAACAGATTATTGGCTGGAGTCTAAACCAATGCGCCTCGGTGTGAGAGTATACGGGGGGAGTGTGTGCGCACACAGAGTTGTTTAATCTATTCAGAACGGGTACACTGTATTGTGTATCATTATTTGATGTTTTAACTATTGAAAAATAGCAGATATACAAGCTCGCAGCGTGGTAGATCTGCTATTTTTGAAAAATCGTGAAAATTCGAATTTTGACCCGATTCTATAAGTGTCTTTGAATCCTTCGTAGACTTTTTGAAAAACCCATGTTTCTATGTCAGCAATCTGGCCAGCCATCGTCAAAGAAAATGTCCTTTTCACTTAACTGGAGCTCAGTTGGTCTGTTCTTGAGAGACTACTATGTCAGTGGTTCTCAAACCTTTTCATGTGAAGGACCCCCAAAATTATATTTATTTGGCCACGGACCCCCATCTCAAAATATTTAGTTCCAGGGTCCCTCCAGAAGCAAAATTTGAGTTACAAACGTTCGCTTTGAAAATACATATATTCAAAGATTTGCACATATTTTCACAACTTTTTCAAAAATAGCAGATCTACAAGCTCGCAGCGCGGCACTCGGTGCCGCGCTGTGAGCTTGTATATCTGCTATTTTTCAATAGTTAAAGCAGTCAATAATTCTAGACCTAAATGGGTTAACCTTGTGCTCCGGTGGTCTCTCTGTCTGTCTGTCTGTCTGTGTGTCTGACTGCCCCCCGTGTTTCATCAGAAGGTGTTTCTGCCTGTGAAGTTTCCTGCTGCCTCATCAGAATCCTCGTCTCTCAGACGCGTGCTCGTTTCTGCCAACGGTTCTGAGGCCCTAAAACCTTAGCCTGGCGGGGCCTGACGTCATACTGCGTTCACTCACTCAATCCTTCCCCGGTATAACGTCTGGCCTTCCGGGTATAGGCAGCGAGTATACTGATTCTTTTCTGATCGGGGCCAATCAGTGACTGCTGTCCGCACAGCAAACGTAGTCTTCCTGACAACAAGTGAAAAGCTTTCCCTGATTGTTCCATGTGTAGACGGTGACGTAGATGCATGCTGCAGCATTTTCAAAACAACAATGGCTGCCCTCACGATGCAACAAGTGTAACAGTTAACGCTCTAACGATAAAACAAGCAATAAGTGCAGTTATTTCAGAGTTGGAATCAATTACAACAATTAATAAGGAACACGGGGATGCGCTAGCGGAGTTCATCGGCCGAAAAGACGTGTTTGTTTGCCGTTCTTCCGACTGGCTGAGAGCTGTTTTGCTACGCTGATTGGTTAGAGGAGTCTGTCTGTCAAGGCAAGTACTCCCGCCCACTTTTCAAGCTGTTCACTCTGAATTTGGGTCTTGCCTTAAGTTAGATGCAGAATAGATAGACGCAGCTCAGACCCGTTGGCAAAGGAAAGGTCGCCTCTCAGACCGCTAAAAAACTGGGGTCCGGGTGGGGAGGAGGAGGCAGACCGACGGGCGTTAGACCCCTCCTCGCAGGCTCCTAACACGGCCATGGCACACAGACCCTCGCCCCCACTCCACACGCTCACCCTTCACCCCCCTTTTACTAAGCCAGTCAGGACGGGAGCCCCCTAGTTGTAACTATACCTTACCTTTTCCAAGACGGGAACCCCTTTTAGGGTTCTTGTAGCTGCTGTATGTACAGTATATAGCAACAAATCTTTTTTTTTTTTTTTTCGTAAAGCCCTGATTCATCACACAAGACCATCGAACAAAACTAGGTGCGAGGCGTTGTGTGCTTGTAGATCGGCTATTTTCACTAGTTTAAATATTTTTTTTAGATGATAAATTCCACACGTCTTCAAATGCAAAAAAAGATTTAATTGGGAACAAGTGATTCCCAATGAAATCTTTTTTTTGCATTTGAAGACGGTGAGTTTTTTCTTATTCAGTTTACCGGACCATTCATTGTTTAGTCTATCCTCGATGCACCTGTGGCTTTTGTAGGTGTGCAAGAGTCTTTCGTTTCATAAATGATAAATACAAAACGTTTTGGTTTCCACCCAATATATTTATTTTTTAGATTTTTTGAATAAATATGTGTAATATAATAATAATGTAATAACGTTTTTCATAAGACTTAGGTCGGGATTCGGAGGGCGTTTTTAGAACGGGCCTCAGTCCTAAAAGGGCTAATCCAGTTAGGCAGGAACATCCTCGCCTCAACCAGCTGTAATCCAGCCTGTCAGGCCAACGAGGTCCCTGACTCCCCGTCCCTCTTTCATCTCCCACCTTCAAACAGAATGGGGCCGGCTTTCATCCAGGCCTGGATGAGTGACAGGCAGGGGGAGCGAGGCGGAGACGGGGGCCGTGACGCGGACAGGTACTTTGTCCTGTTTAAACACACTAATAGGGGGGATAAGAGGCCCGTCACGGGGCCGGGCCGAGATGCGACGAGACGGGAGACCGCGGACGGACGCTCATCTTTACTTATGGATAGAGGTGCGTGTGTGTGTGTGTGTGTGTGTGTGTGTGTGTGTGTGTGTGTGTGTGTGTGTGTGTGTGTGTGTGTGTGTGTGTGTGTGTGTGAGCTCTGAGCTCGGGTTGCGTCAGCTGACAGAAGACTTGGTGGTGAAGGGCGAGCAACCTCTATTCCAGTGTTTCTCAAACTTTAACATTTCATGGTCTCCCTTTAACACGTTGAGTTACAGACTTGTATGGGTCAATTTAGACCCATATAAAGGAACCCACTACCTAATCCGGGAGATAAGCAACCGTCAGGTCGCAGCGTGATTTGAGAGCAAAATGTGTAGGAGCCAAAAAAGTGTTTGAAAAAATCGGCCTGATGGTGGCGCTATATGGGAGAGATCCATGTTGATGACAAGAGTGTTGACATATTTGCGTGATTTTAGGGCAAAATCTGTAGGAGCAGTGTCCAAAAATGTGTTTTGCAAGAATCGGCCTCATGGTGGCGCTAGAAGAGGGTCATGTGAGAATTGATGGGTGGAGGTTGTGGTATGGCAGGCAAGGAGTGTGTGTGCCAAATTTGGCATGGATCGGGGCAACGATTGCAGAGATATGAGCAGGGCAAAAGTGTGACGTGTGACGTTTAACAGACTGACAGACTGACTGACAGACTGACGGACAGCTACTGAAGTAAAGTACAAATACCTAAAAAATGTACTTAAGTACATTACTTAAAGGACCAGGTCACCTCTGGGACAACCAGATCTTATTGTATTGTTGTTTGGGACACAATCAACACAATCCTAAGTACTTTTTTGTGTTCAATCTGTGTTTTTAGATATTTTAGGATTTCAGCATGCTTGTAGCATGCTACAACTGGTCATATGATGCATTTTGCATCATATGACCAGTTGTAGCATGCTGAAATCCTAAAATATCTAAAAACACAGATTGAACACAAAAAAGTACTTAGGATTGTGTTGATCGTGTCCCAAACAACAATAAAATAAGATCTGGTTGTCCCAGAGGTGACCTGGTCCTTTAAGTAAATGTACTTTACACCTTTACTTTACACCACTCTCTATTCCTCCATGCTCAACACGTTGGACCCGTAAAAGCGTATAAGGGTCCGCTTCGTTAGGTTTTTCCACACTGTCGGAGGATAGATGAAACAGAGGATTTCACTGTGTAGCCCTGCAGGACACAGTGGATAATAATGAGGTGAGGTCAACAATTCCAAAGGAAAAGAGAAACAAACGAGTACAACAGAATAACACCGAGCAACAAGAACGGCCACTCACTTAGCACCCCGCTGAGCAATGGGTGATACACTCCAATTTCAGAGTTACATTAATGCACAAATCACTCTCCCACCACAACACACACACACACACACACACACACACACACACACACACACACACACACACACACACACACACACACACACACACACACACACACGCAAGCACACACGCTCATCTAAACCACAGCAGCGCACACACGCGCGGCCCAAAAGGCTAGCCTGTAGGATAGATGGCACCTGCATATGGGAGGAGGGGGTGGGGGGTGGGGGGGGCACAGAAATAGGATTGGAGAGGAGGAAGAAGGGGGTCCATAAATAGGATTGTGTAGAAAGCAGCGGCCGCTAAATAGGATTGTAATGTACTGGACAAGGATGTATAAATAGGATATGAGAGTCGGGGGCAGGTTCTCACCAGGTCTGTGTCCCTGCGGCACTGGATGGAGCTCTCTCTCTGGCACCGGCTCGCAGCGTGTGTGTGTGTGTGTGTGTGTGTGTGTGTGTGTGTGTGTGTGTGTGTGTGTGTGTGTGTGTGTGTGCAGGGGTGTCGCACAAAATTCTGGGTACAAGGGTTCACTGCGGGCCCCCCGTGAGTGTTCTTCATAGGGGGAGGAGGGGGTTTAACCCATTTAGACCGGGAACGCATTATTATGCATTATTTTGAATCTATTGAAAAATAGCAGATGTACAAGCTCACGGCTTGTAGATCTGCTATTTTTGAAAAATCGTGGAGATTTGTGCAAGGTTTTTTGAAGAAAAAAAGTCAGTGGTGCTCAAACCTTTTCATGTGAAGGACCCCCAAAATTATATGTATTTGGCCACGGACCCCCATCTCAAAATATTACGTTCCAGGGACCCCCTAGAAGCAAAACTTGAGTTACAAATGTTTGCTTAAAAAATGCATTCAAAGATTTGCACATCATTTCACGACTTTTCAAAAATAGCAGATCTATAAGCTTGCAGCGCAGCACTCAAGCTTGTAGATCTGCTATTTTTCAATAGCTAAAGCATGAAATAATTAAGGCACCTCCACCTTGGGCCTTTGCAACTCAGTCCCCCCCCCGCCCCCCCCCCCCTTGTGACACCCCTGTGTGTGCGTGCGTGTGTGTGCGTGTGTGTGTGTGTCTAAAGGCCATTAGCGTGGGGGGCTAATCTTGGGGGCCCCATGTCTCCTCAGGCAGAGTCTGACCTCCACTAGCCAGGTTCAGTGACGTTTGTCCTCCCGTCCCATTCCTCACACACCCCACCCCACACACCACCACCCACACCCCACCCGACACACCACCCCCACTCTCCTGGTTTGCTTTCTTCCCTACTTCTCACCTTTTCATCCTCTCTTTCTCTACCCTTGCTCTGGTCTGACTACAACCATTAACTCAACCCTCTCTCTCTCTCTCGATCTCTTCGTCGTCTTGACCTCTTTGGGACAGGTACAGCCGTTAGGCTCAGTGGGTGCACATTGCTCTCTCTTCAAGAGCGGGCCTCAGTCAAAGCTATCTAGGGATAGGACGATAATCGCTATTATCGTTTATCGCTATTAAAAAACACTCGCAAAAATAATCTTATCGCGGAGATTTAAATTGATCGTGAACGTATCCCTCGTCACGCACTGGGATCAATTCAACTTTTATTTGCCGAGCTGTACCACTTAAACCCTCTATAATTCATAAAATGGACCTGGAAATATAGTACTTGATACGGTCTTTTTTTTCACTCTCTACCAAATCTCTTTGCGACGCAAGCTTGTAGATCTGCTATTTTTTGGCGAATGTTCCGCCCCAGGATAATGGATAATTTGATTATCGCGATAATATCGTAAATCATCTTTTTTTTTTGCCACAATAATCGTGACATGAAATGTTTATATCATCACATCCCTAAAGCTATCTCTTTGTTTGTTTTTCCCTCTCTCTCTCTCTCTCTCTCTCAGGGTCAGTGGGCTTGGGGAGCTGTCAGCTTGGCATTGGGTGTCGGTGGGCTGACGGCCCGGGGTCGGAGGTCGGCGGGGGCCAGGAGTTAAGAGGGCGAGCCGCGCGGACCCTAAAGACAAACAGCAGTGGGAGACGACCGCGGAGCCTCGCGACGGCCTGTCACACTCCACACGGGGGGTAATGTAGTGTGAGCGTCCCACGCATGTGTTCATTTACCTGTGAGATGTGTGTGTGTGTGTGTGTGCACCAGTATTTCTGTGTGTGTGTGTGCGCGTGTGTGTATATATGTATATGGTACATATGGTCGCTGTCGGGTGGAAACCTTTTATGTCCAAAACCGTTCGTTTTGTATTTATCATTTTAAAATTGATCTAAACTAGTGAAAATAGCTGATCTACAAGCACACAACGCCTCGCGGTGCGAGGCGTTGTGTGCTTGTAGATCTGCTATTTTCAATAGTTTTGTGATTACGTTTTATGATGAAGCAGGGCTTTACTTTACGAAAAAAAAAATACAAATTTGAAACTTGGAGATACAGGTTTCTGCCCGACAGTGACGACACGTCGAAGGACTTCCGACGTAAAAAAGACCGTAAAAGGACTCATTTGGGATGCTCATTTTAGGCAGGGTGTTTAACTGTAATTGTACTGTATTACATTTTTGTCAAATAAAGTCAATCAAATGGTTGCTGTCGGCTGGATAAATCTTGTATGTTCAAAACTGTAACTTTCCAGGAGAAGGAATAAAGCACCTATACTGTACATGTACGTGTTCCACTGGAGATATTATTTTAGTCACAAGCTCTTGTTAATACTTTTCATTTGTTTAATATTCATAAAACCCACAGACTCACATGACCACTATTCACTTTGAAACATTTTCCAAAATAGCGGATCTAAGGCATTGTTGTGAGATATTTTAGCTACTTTTGTGCGATTGATTGATTATTTTATTGGACAAAAATGGAGAACAGTACAAGTATAGTAGTCGGGGACCCAGTCCCCAAAATGGGAGGGGACCTGTGATTTTCTGCCGTACTTTTTATTTCTGTTTTATCTATTAGTTTGATCATTAAGGTCCACAGAATGAGAGGCCTGCTCTGCCGGAAACATCGCGAAAAAAAGTTATGGCCATTTGTATATTCACTGTCCCATTGACTCCACTAGAAATATTAAAAAAATAAAAAACATCTGCTTTAATTAGCATGTGAGGGGTCAAATTATGGGTTCTTCATGATTCTGAATCCATTGCAAGCATTTGTTTTGCATAAAAAACATTGATTGGGTTACTTTTCGGCAGCCCAAAACTGTGAAAAGTGGAAAAAAAGTGATGACTCATCACTTTTGACTGTTTTGGGGGGTTGATATCTTGCCCAAGGAATGTTTTTCATGCAAAACAAATGCTTGCAATGGATTCAGAATCACGAAGAATCCCTAATTTGACCCCTCACATGCTAATTAAAGCAGACTTTTTTTCTTTTTTTAATATTTCTAGTGGGTCAATGGGACAGTGAATATACAAATGGCCATAACTTTTTTTCGCGATGTTTCCGGCAGAGCAGGCCTCTCATTCTGTGGACCTTAATGACCAACCTAATAAATAAAACTGAAATAAAAAGTACGGCAGAAAATCACAGGTACCCCTCTTTTCTTTGAGCTTTTGGCCATGTGGGTCCTCGACTATAGTCAAGTACAGTTAAACACCCTGCCTAAAAGGAACATCTCAAATAAGACTTTACGTTGAAAGCCCTCTGTATTTTATTCATGGACATAATAAATAGCAAGCAAAGGAAACATTCAATAATATCGCATTTATAAAAATACTATATGTACAGGATCGGGGAAACAAGGGGGTGGGGCTAAGGTAAGGGGGAGTGCTCACTGCTCACTTCTCGCCTGTCTATGGGAGAAGTGATAACTACCTCCTTCTCTGGCCTCCTGAAAGGTGCGCGATGCGAGGCGTTGTCGGTTTTGGACATACGGTTTGGACACTATCGTACAATGAAATGGGAGGGGGGATCATAGGGGAGATACAAGGTTCCTGCCCGACAGCCACGATATGTGCATGTGGTATCATTCTTCACCCTTTCTTCACTCTATTCATGTTTATACAGTAAAGGCTCATTATATACTAGGGTGAAGTGGGTAGCTCTTCACTTTTTGGGGTGATGGGGTGATGTCGGAAAGTAAAAGTAAAAATCCACTCGTCCAAGACAATTTGCCCTCCTGGCCCCCAAACTGTGGAATAAACTCCCTGTCGCACTTAGAACAACAGACTCACTCCCTAGCTTCCGCCGTGGACTGAAGACTCACATCTTCAGACTCCACCTAAACCCATAGCACTACTGTAACACTCCCCTCCCCTCGATGACCACACATGAAGCTAGATAGCATTTTTAGGTTTTAGAAACTTTTTTTTTACTGATTAGGTGTGTGTTCTACCTATATATGTTATTGTTTTTCTAAATTGATATTCCTATGCATTTGTTGTTGTTGATGTACTAACATATTATCTTGCTTATTATATTGATGTATTACCTGCTTATTGTAAGTCGCGTTGGATTAAAAGTGTCTGCTAAATGCCTAATTTGTAAATTGTAAAAGCAGGGAGGTGTACGTAATGTAGTTTTCTGACTTTCTGACTGAAAACTACACCGCGGTGGACTGCTCTTCACTTAGTCCGGTGTATGAATGAGCCTTTAGTCTCCCTCTTGCGCAGAAGAATCCTCAGTTACAAAAGCATAAATGTACCTTTTTACCAGTGTTGATTTCGTCAACTAAAACTATGACAAAAAAAATGTGTCGACTGTGTTTTTTTCACTGACGAAAACGTAATAAAAACTAAATAAAAACTGAGCTGTGATGACTAAAACTAAGACTAAATATATAGACTAAATAAAAACTAGACTAAAACATTAGGGAGGGACTAGTGGAGAAGAGTCTCATTTTATGTTTGGTTGCTCTCAGGTGCTGCTATTTTCAGCACAGAACCAAGTGCAAAATCAGTCATTACGATGCCATCAAGGCCTGCCAAAATACATTTTAGTCGACTAAATCAACTGTAGATTTAGTCGCCTAAAATCTTATGATATTCAGTCGAGTAAAATTAGACTAAAACCTTTCAGGTGACTAAATTATGACTAAAACTAAATGAACATTTTAGTAAAAAGACTATGACTAAAACTAAATCAAAATTTGTTGTCAAAAACAACACTGTTTTTACTGAGTGCAAAGAGCTCTCATCTCACCTTTATGCTAGCTGATGAGATGAGGTGATGTTGGGCAAAAAGCGTGGCAGCCCTCCCCGACGGGTTAGCGCGTAGCGTGCATCTATTAGTTCAGTGTGTTTATGTGTTGCCTTTGATGGGGACCGCTGCCCTGCTCCTGATTGCATTACACAGAGGCTGGCGACATCGCCAAGGTCATGGGACGGAGCGCTATGAAAACATCATCTTCTCCATAAGCCAAGGTAACTATGCATACCCAACGCACAAAGACACAGGCAGTTAGTCACACGCTGCGGGACACACAACACACACACACAGGACACACACACACACACACACACACACACACACACACACACACACACACACACACACACACACACACACACACACACACACACACACACACACACACACACACACACACACACACACACACACACACACACACACAGGACACAGGACACACACAGGACACACACATGCAACCACACACACACACACACACACACACACACGTGCACAGGACACACACAAACACACAGTCATGGACACATGCACACATGCATTCTCAGATAGTCCTATCATCATATTTTCAGCACCAAGGTAAAACTATATACGCGTGCTCACTGCTCGCGCGGCGCGCGTTCGTGCGTGTGTGTGTCAGCGTGTGTGGTGGGTGGTTGGTGGTGGGGGTTATATGTGGCCCCAGAGAGCGCGCTGCCTCCTCAGACAGGTAATGGATGGCGAGACTGAGAGGGACTGAGGGGAATTAAGATAAACACCCTCAGATAAATCTAACCCGCCTCATGGCACCGCTGTCTGTTTACCACGAATTAAAACGTATCACATACATGCCGCATACGAGCGCGCGCGCACACGCATAGGCGCGCAAAGTCACCGCATCGCACGGGAGCAACACACACGTGCATATCATCGTTGAAGGATGGAAACCTTGTATCTCCAAGTTTCAAATTTGTCCGTTCTTTCGCAAAGTAAAGCCCTGCTACATCATACAAGGCCGTCGCACAAAAGTAGTGAAAACAGCAGATCTACAAGCACACAACGCCTCGTGGTGCGAGGCGTTGTGTGCTTGTAGATCGGCTGTTTTCACTACTTTAAATCATTTTTAAAATGATAAATGCAAAACGAACGGTTTGGACATACAAGGTCTTCACCCGACAACGACAATATTCTCTCTCTCTCTCTGTTTCAACACACACACACACACACACACACACACACACACACACACACACACACACACACAGTAGGATTTTATGATGGATTCAGATATACATAGGCATGCTTATGCCGTGGAATAAATGTTTGGACAATTCTGGAGTAATTGATCTATGAAACACTCACAAGAGATCTTGTGAATTACAAAGACAAATAAAGCCTCCATACATCACGCCTGCATTAGAAATGTTAAGTAGATTTAACCGGAATAGCAATATATCCATTTAAACAGGGGCATTAATTTCTTGCGATAGCGTTCTGCATACAGAGTTAACTCCCAGTGACTTTCATAGCCTTTGGCGCAGCCCCTAAAGTTGGGACGTAGGAAAGCTTCAAATGGGTCTCTAAATTATCATGAAATTGCCTGTTTAAATGATCTTGACAGAACATTTTTGAAGATTTTATGAAGATTTTATGTTTGTCTTTTTTGGGGGTGAATAAACTGTCTTAGTCATTAAGCACTTAAACCCTGTACCAGGGGTCTTCAACAGGGGGTCCGGGACCCCTAGGGGGTCCTCAGAGTTACTACTACGGGGACCGCCAAATCATAGTGTGAAAGGATAATTATTTTAATTGAACCCTCGCATCCCTATACTCTGGGGAGAACTTTAGCCAAAAATAGCAGATCTATAAGCTCTCAACGCCTCGCGTATCTCCATCCCACATTTATACAATAGGTAGAGGCGTTCCCTGCTTCATCTCTCTCTCTGCTAAGGGGTCCTTGGCCTGAAAACGTTGAAGACCCCTCCCCTGCCCTATACAGTACGGTGTACATCAAATGGCAGAAATAGCAGATCTAAAAGCTGGCGACACACCACAATCAGCTATTTTTTCACCGATCGATTGTTAATGGATTGTTAATCTATTATGACATGCCCAGAAAGGGACACCAGGGATCATGTGGTTAAAGGGGTTACATCATGCATAATACAAATATATATTTTTTTATATAAATATTGGACCATATTACGTTTTTATACAGGTTTAAGCCTAAACAACCACTCAGATATTGAATTTTCATGTTCTGTCTGTCTGTCATTCTAAGCCTTTTCAGCTGCAATACCAAAATGCCCTTTGTTGGCAAAGGGGTGCTATTGAGGGAGTTTGTCTGTCAATCCCCGCCCTCCTCAGGTGGAGGGGGTAGAAGGCAAAAGTTAAGGCAAAAGTAAAAAAAAAAAGTTAAATTCATTGTGTAGCCCCTTTAAATCCTGCAGCCTACAGTCTCCCAGGGTCTCTGTATGTACAGCTGGTGAGAGACATTAACAAACACATTTTGGTTTCAAAGTTGCCTATAACAAGCCTACAGTAAATATTATGCAACATTTATGTTCAATATTTACGTCCAGTGTTTTACACAGTAGCCTGGAGTATCAGTTAAAACAACAAGTTAAACACGTAAAAAAGAACAAAAAGTCAGTCCCCAGAAATAGGTACAAGAATACAGTAACTGCGGTTCTGCCATGCATGACGGGAACTAGGGCTTGCATAGCTAAAACTTGGCTAACACTCTGCTCGCGTGCACACACACACAGACACACACACACAAACACACAGAGAGACACGCGCACATACACACGCCGTTTTCCAGGTTCATGCACCACTGATCTAAGTACATAATGAAGTGTGACATATCAAGCAAAGGGACTAATGGAGTGTGAAGTCATTAGTGAACTAACACACGCACGCATGCATGCGCACACACACACACACACACACACACACACACACACACACACACACACACACACACACACACACACACACACACACACACACAAATACAAAATAAAAAGATACAAACATGGGCACAATCACACAAGTACACACAAATATACAAACGACGTATGCGTGCACAGATTGTGTACAAGCACAAAGACATGCACCCTCAAATATCCATATACTGTCTGTAAACATAATGTACTCACACACACTCTCATATGCATACACACAGTCGCACACATGCACCTACGGTACTGTACAGGCCCATGTGAATGCATGGTGGCAAACACACCTGTTCTCTCTAGTTTGAAAATATATATATTTTTTGGATGAATGCTCTTTTTAAATCCAGGGTAACATTAGTGAGGGATGCTTGACAGTGGCGCAGTGGTGGAAAAAGTATTCACATTCATCACTTAAGGAAAAGTATCAATACTGCAATATACAGTGTACTTAGTAAAACTTAGTAGAAGTATGAAAGTATTGGAATCAAAATATACTTAAAATACCGAAAGTAAGAGTACTAAAATGTTTGAAAATAGCAGATCTACAAGCTGTAGAACGTGTCGCGATGCGACGCATTGTGAGCTTAGCGCCGATTTTCAAATAGCCGGTGTATAAAATAGGGCTGAAGTGGTCAATGTAGTGGGGACACGATGGCACAGTGGTTAGCGCTTCGCCTCACAGCTAGAAGGTCCTGGGTTCGATTCATGCCGGGGGACGCTGTGGCTGCTGGGGGCGTGTTCCTCCCTCAACATCATCAGCGCCCACACCCTAGGTGGGGTTGGCGAATAGGCCTTTCTGTGTGGAGTTTGGATGTTCTCCTAGGGTTGATAGCCTCACAAAAACATGCAGTAATCCTGGTCTCAGTAATACCTCCCCCTGGCCAGCCGGGGCGCTTGATGGAGGGGAAAGGAACTGGTTGGAATAACATGTTCCTTCCACGTGCTACGTCCATCCCAGGGAAATCCTCCCTGTCAGGTGAAAAGAAGCAACTTGGACTCCTCATGCATTGAAGGAAGCATGAGGTTTGTCCGTTGTCTCCCCAGGTGCGGCAGAGGGAGAGCAGAGCCCAGGATTACATAGGCACTTGGCACTGGGTGAAAATGGGTTACAAAATTGTGGGATGAAAACTATAATAAAAAAAGAAGTGGTCAATGTATGTTTTATAATAATATCATTTAGTGGAGTAAAAGTACAATATTTGTCTCTGGGATATAGTAGAGTAGAAGTTAAAGTACTGAAAATGTAACTTTAGCGCATGTGTTCTGTTCATGCACACTTCGCCGTGGACAAGAGCTGTCGGAGACGCGCGAACAAATTAGAGACGACACATTTGCAGGATTCCCTCTTTTTTTCCGCTGCTTGCGCGGAATGCACACACACACACACACACACACACACACACACACACACACACACACACACACACACACACACACACACACACACACACACACACACACACACACACACACACACACACACACACACACACACACACCTGACATTTGCAGTTCTTCTAACAAAACCACTTGTGTGTGTTAACCTGACGTTACTGGCATACAGCTATCAGACAGACCCTGTATTTACTGCTGCTGGCAAGGGGGAGAGAGAGAGAGAGAGAGAGAGAGAGAGAGGGAGGGAGAGAGAGAGAGAGGCTATAAAGGCTTGCACATTCCCTCTTAATTATTCTAATTGCTGAGCTCAATGCCAAGGCTTAGGCGTTCCCCTGGCATGTTCTCACACACACACACACACACACACACACACACACACACACACACACACACACACACACACACACACACACACACACACACACACACACACACACACACACACACACACACACACACACACACACACACACACACACAGTGAGTGCAGGCATGTGCATGAACACACGCACATACATGCATCCACCACACACACTCACACACACACACACGCACGCACACACACGCAAACACACACAGTATATCGTCGATGTCGGGTGAAAACCGTACGTGTCCAAAACCGTCTGTTTTGTATTTATCATTTAAAAAATGATCTAATCTAGTGAAAATAGCCGATCTACAAGCACACAACGCCTCGCGATGCGAGGCGTTGTGTGCTTGTAGATCTGCTGTTTTCACTAGTTTTGTGATGAAGTTTTACGATGAAGCGTGGGGCTTTAATAATTACTTTGCGAAAAAATTGACACATTTGAAACTCTGAGAAACGAGGTTTCTGCCCGACAGTGACGATGTGCACATCCACACACACGCACACGCGCACGCACACACACACACACACACACACACACACACACGCGCACACACACACACACACTTCAAGGTGCTCATGCCATGGAACCTGTGCTCTCTCTCTCTCCGTGCCTCATTTCCTCCTCTCTCCCCTTTCCTTCTCCGCGTGGGACTCTCTCTCTCTCTCTCTCTCTCTCTCTCTCTCTCTCTCTCTCTCTCTCCATCACACCGTCCCCTCCAACCCAACCCCTCCGAGAGTGCCCCCCCCCCTGCCCCCCTCCCGCGTCCCTCCCACCCTCTCCTCCTCCCAACACAACAGACCCCCCCTCTTCTCTTCTGCTTCCTCCTCCTCCTCCGCCTGCAGCTCCACCTTCTCCTCCACCCCCTCCGTTCCCTCCAAACCGGATTAAAAGTACTTTTCATTACCCAAGCGCCGGAAAGATATGGCACTTAAAAATCGCCCCATTATCATTTTTCAACCCGGCAAACACCCCTGCACCCTCTCTCTCCACACAGACATAATTACCACACCCTGTCATACCAGGGAGATGGAGGCGGCTGATTTTCAGCCGGGGCCGCGAGCGCGCGCTGTGTGCGTGCGCGCATGTGTGCGTGCGCGCATGTGTGTACGTGTAGTATACTGTATGTGAGTGTATAATGTGTGTATGTATACGTGTGCACGTTGTGTGTGAGTCTGTACACATACAGTACAGTACCTGTGCACACATGACTGTATATGCGCGTGCATTTATGTGTGTGTATCAGTATATGGGCAGGGTATGTACTGTGTATGTGTGTATCAATACAGTATATACTCCCTGTGTGTGTACGTGTTTGCATGTGTGTGTGTGTGTGTGTGTGTGTGTGTGTGTGTGTGTGTGTGTGTGTGTGTGTGTGTGTGTGTGTGCGTGTGTGCACGCACATGTGTGTCTGTGTGTGTGTGTTTGTAGTATGTGCAATGTATGAGTATGAGTGTAAGAAACTGCCTGTCTGCCTGCCTGCTTCCCTTATTGATATTAAAAGCGCTGCATAAACGGGTGTTTAAAATGGCTGTCAGAGAGAGAGAGAGAGAGAGAGAGAGAGAGAGAGAGAGAGACAGGGAGAGAGAGAGAGAGAGAGAGAGAGAGAGGATCCACTCCAATCACAAAGCGTGGCACACGTCACTGGATCTCTCTCCCAGCCTGGCACATGGTAATGGCCTGGAATAACAGAATACCACCGGATGAATCCCATCCCCGCATATAACCCCACTCCTCTCTCCCAGTGTGTGTGTGTGTGTGTGTGTGTGTGTGTGTGTGTGTGTGTGTGTGTGTGTGTGTGTGTGTGTGTGTGTGTGTGTGTGTGTGTGTGTGTGTGTGTGTGTGTGTGTGTTTTGGTGGTTGGAGTGTGAGCGATTGAGCTTGTTTCCACCAGTCAACACTTAAACACGTAATGAATTGGAGTCGTATGATGCATTGGATTTATGGAGACCGCTTGTTCTTAATGCTCAAAGTGCTTTAAATTGTACGGCTGCTGAGTGGGGGGGGGGGGGGGGGAGGGCTCACCTCATCCACACACTAATATTCATTTGGAAAAAGCCAGCCCTCATCTATAGCAGTGAAATGGTAACCGCTGCAGTTTGGGGGGGCGCGTGGTTTCACTCACAGCGTTCATATCGTCACTGTCGGGCAGAAACCTCGTATCTCCCAAGTTTAAAATTTGTATTTTTTTTTTCGCAAAGCAAAGCCCTGCTTCATCGTAAAAGGCCGTCGCACAAAAGTAGTGAAAACAGCCGATCTACAAGCACACAACGCCTCGCGGTGCGAGGCATTGTAGATCAGCTGTTTTCACTAGTTTAAATCATTTCTAAAAACAAACGGTTTTGGACATGCTTTCCACCCGACAACGACGATATTATACAGTGTGCGTCTGTCTGTCTGTCTGTGTGTGTGTGTGTGTGTGTGTGTGTGTGTGTGTGTGTGTGTGTGTGTGTGTGTGTATACTTAGTTGAGCACTGCGTCGCGAGAAAACAGCAGATCTACAAGCTCACAACATGTCAGGCCGTGTGACCTTAGAGATCGGCTATCTCCCGTGCGCCACAAGATGCGCAACCAAGTATAACTCAGTCTCTTAAGTATATACGTGTTTAAAACACACGCCCCCCCATCCCACAAACCCCCCTCCCCCGCACCCCGAAGACATTCATCACCGTGACAACACGAGCCCCCCCCCCCCCCCCCCCCATCACCAGCAGCACCAGCAGCACCACCACATCCCCTCCAATATCACCCCGCGGGGGCCCTGCCGCTGGCCTGTCACGGGAACGGGTGTCTATAATTATGCCTGCAGATAAAGCGGGGACAAACCGCGGGTCCTGCATGATTAACTGGGTTGCTGTTTGATCACATTTGACTAATTTGTGGCATAAATCTTCGGCCTCGGCGGCCCCGCTAGAGACCATTAGCCCTGACACTGACACCCATGACACACACACACACACACCCACGCACACAAAACATATACACACACAAACACTTAAACCTTTTAGGGGAACAGAGCGGGAGGGAGGGAGGGGGGGTTGCCTGGTGGCTTTAACCACTGCTGTGCTTGTGAGGGAGACAATTTAGAATAATGAAATCAGGCCCGGTATACAGTACATATAAAAAATAAAAATTAAACTTTCCGGTAACTTATTGGAAAAGATTATAGGCCAGAGAGTGCACTAGTGTCTAGATACCATGAGACAGAGAGGAATGCAGGTGTTCTGTATTACGGTATTAAGCAAACGCGAGCCCTGAGGTTTAATTATGACACAGGGGAGGTGAGAGAGAGAGAGAGAGAGAGAGAGAGAGAGAGAGAGAGAGAGAGAGAAAGAAAGAAAGAGAGAATTCGGTGCGGTGGAGTCGATGCTGAAGCCAGCAGAACAAGCCTGGTCATTTGTAAACAGGCAACAATGCAGGCCAGGTGTGTGAGCATATGTACCAATGAGGGGGGTGGTGGTGGGGGGGGGGGGGCAGAGGAGAGAGAGAGAGATAGCGAAAGAAGGGGAAAATGGGGGGAGAGAGAGTGGGAGGAGAAGAGGGCAGGATCTAATTAGGTGAATTTACGGCGCCCTGTGCCAAATGGCTAAAATGGCCAACTGGGCACGCAGGTTCATTAGTGGGCTCAATTAGGTTGTCTGGCATGTCTTGGGGTATAAAGACCACTAGCAGCCCTCTGCCCGCATGTCACACATATTATGATCATTACGGATTGACACTGACACCAATCTATCTGGAGAAGCCAAACACAAAGTGCACCGAGGCTCCAAATGCAAAAGGAAAAACTTTTGTATTTAGAAAAAAAAGAGAAATGTCCTATGGCAGGGGTCTTCAACGTTTTCAGGCCATGGACCCTGTAGTTGAGAGAGAGATGAAGCAGGGACCCCCCACAACCTTTTCATAGATTCCATATCGTTTCATTGTTTGACAGCACAAGCATCAATGTATTTTGGATTCATGTAAATTGGAGTTTCCGATATAAGTAGGGAATGAGACATTACCCCAGGTGAAGGAGTTTAAGTATCTCTGGGTCTTGTTCACAAGTGAGAGAAAGGGGAAGACGGAGAAGGAGATCAGCCGGAGAATCGGAGCAGCAGGAGCAGTTTTGCAGTCGCTGAATCGCACTGTTGTGAAGAAAAAAGAGTTGAGCCGGAAGGCAAAGCTCTCTGTCTTTCGAGCAATCTTCGTTCCCACTCTCACCTATGGTCATGAAGTGTGGGTCATGACCGAAAGTATAAGGTCTCGGGTACAAGCGGCCGAAATGAGTTTTCTCAGAAGGGTGGCTGGTATCTCCCTTAGAGATAGGGTGAGAAGTTCAATCACCCGAGAGAGACTTGGAGTAGAACCGCTGCTCCTTCACTTGGAAAGGAGCCAGCTTAGGTGGTTCGGGCATCTAGTACGGATGCCCCCCGAGCACCTTCCTAGGAAGGTCCTCGATGCACGTCCCACTGGGAGGAGACCCCGTGGCAGACCTAAGACCAGATGGAAGGATTATATCTCCAGACTGGCCTGGGAACGTCTCGGTATACTCCCAGAGGGAGTGGAGGAAGTTGCGCAGGATAAGGAAATCTGGAAGTCTCAGTTGGAACTGTTACCCCCGCGACCCGATTCCGGATAAGCGGTTGAAGATGAATGGATGGATGGATGGATATTTAACCACTTGACCCGTCAATACTTAATAAACTTGAACTTTCACTCTGTACTTGCTCTGCTCTTTTTTACCTCTACACCAAACCTATTTGCCAAAAATAGCCGATCTACAAGCTCTCAATGCCTCGCGCTGCAAGGCATTGAGAGCTTGTAGATCTGCGATTTTTGGCTAAAGTTCTCCTCAGAATAGGGATGCGAGGGTTCAAGTTGTTCATTGAAAAGAATTATCCTATCACACAAGGATTTGGCGGCCCCCCCCCCCCCCTGTATTAACTCTAAGGACCCCCTGTTGAAGACCCCCTGGTCTATGACTCAAAGTGACTGATTAAGAACGATGCTCGGGGTCCATTTAGCGTAAATCAATGAACCTAGGGACAGACAGGAGGTTTTATCCAGAAGCCTTTTGCCTCCATTTGCATCAGTATCCTTGATCAAAATGTGCAAGGTAAACAGCTTTGGAACCTGACGGGGGATATTAAACGTGCGGATCGGGGCCTGAATTCCAATCCCCCCCCCCCCCCTCCCCCAAGACACCCCCCACATGCCAGCGCCGTGTCTGAAGCTCGGGGATGTGCGCACGGTTCAAGGGAGTCCTCGCCGTTTGACTCTTGGCTGTTTGAGTGCAAGGACGTGGTGGTGCGGGCCCCGGCGAGCCCTGAGCAGCCGTACTTTCATGGTCGGTTTCCATTTAAATATCTGACTGACAGGGAACATGGCGCCATTAAGAGGCGTCCCGGGGGCCCGCTGCTGGAGGAGGAAATGGGCAGATAAAACCCTCCCCCGGGGAGCAGAGCAGCGGAGGATGAGGGGTGGTGGTGGGCTGAGAGAGAGAGAAACTCTTAAAAACCTTGTACCGGCACCGCTCCCGTCCATTCCTCCATCCCTCTACGCCCAAAACAACCTCGTCTCTGTGGAACAAAAGCAGGGTTTATCTAGCATGACTTAACAGCCCCGCTGCTCGACTCTCTCTATGACGGCTGTAAGAGGTCATCGAGCATGCATGGGCGTCTGAGCGTGAGTGAGTGTGTGCGTGTGCATGTGCATGTGCGCGTGTGTGTGTGTGTGTGTGTGTGTGTGTGTGTGTGCGTGCGTGTGTGCGTTGCGTGCGTTGCGTGCATGTGTCTGAAGATTCCACCACATAGTTTCCTTCGGTAATTCCTCAGTAATTCTTCTCACCTATATACCAGAGCAGCACACCTGGGGTCCTGGTTAATTTACAGTATACACTGCTGAAAATACTTGTAGGCTACCTAAGGGGGCTGTTAAACAACATTAACAGTAAAATTTAACAATAACATTGTCAAGAGTGTTAAGAGGTTTCACAGAGTTTAGCAACTTGGAAAGTTGGGAACAACAAAGATTTTTCACAATGTGGCCATCTCTCCTTCTTTCAATGACAATTTAAACCACGTGAGTGAGAGTGCATTTGCCATGGCCCGAAGTGATGTTTCCATCGGCTGAAGGCACGGCCCATGAATCTAACTTCTAATTGGTTCAGAAACATACATTCAGAGGCTCCAGTTTCAGAGTGAACATCAAAAATAAAATCAGCCTTTTCAGACCGGGACGGACACTACACACGTACGGGACAGATAAAACCTGTTCATTCTGGACTGAAATGACCATATATGGACATGGGGGACACACATGGGACACACATTTACGGACAGATAAAACATGTTCATTCTGGACTGAAATGACCATATATGGACATGGGGGACACATTTACGGACAGATAAAACCTGTTCATTCTGGACTGAAATGACCATATATGGACGGGGGACACACAAAGCCACTCCTTGGAAGCGGCTTTCACCGCTTCAAAAAACTGCGATTTTTCGCTGAAAAGCTACAAGTTCGCATGCCCGTATGTAACCAGCAGAGCCACACTCATATGCTTGGCTCCAGTCTGCTAGGGTCAGTAATGTGATTGGCCGTGCTGCTATAGGTCTAAAGTGCCTGTCAGAGTGGATGAAGCACAAGCTCTGAATGGCTCTGACACACAACGAGCCCAGGAGCCAGAGGTGTGGCACCAGGAAGTCATTACGCCAACGAGAGAGAGAGCAGGGGGGTCGTACCACATTCTGGGCCCTGGGTACAAGGATTCACTCACATGTTGTACTTTAGCTATTGAAAAATAGCAGATATACAAGCTCACTGCGAGCTTGTAGATCTGCTATTTTTTATTTTTATTTTTTTTATTTGTGTGGAGTATTGAATATTTCAAATCCTTCTAAGGTTTCTTGAATAACCTATGTTTCTACAGTATGTCAGTGGTGCTCAAACCTTGTCATGTGAAGGAACCCCAAAATGATATGTTTTTGGCCACGGACCCCCCATCTCAAAATATTTAGTTTCAGGGACCCCCCAGAATCAAAATTTGAGTTACAAATGTTCACTTAAAAAGTACATAATATTCAAAGATTTGCCTTTTCAAGATGACTGTTCAAATACATAGCTAAAGTATAAAACAATTAAGGCTCCTCCACATCGGGCCCTAGTAACTCAGTCCCACTCCCCCCCCCCCCCCCCCCTTGTGACGCCCCAGAGAGAGAGAGAGAGAGAGAGAGAGAGAGAGAGAGAGAGAGAGAGAGCGAGAGAGGAGGAAGAGAGGGAGGGAGGGAGGGAAATGAGGATGACTATCTGCTAGTGACATACTTTCACCTCTTCCAACTACTCATCTTGCCCAGACTGCACTCCGCCCCCTCCCTCCGCCCCCCCCCCCCTCCCCCCCAACCCCCACCTCCATACTTGCCAGGCCCAATAAGGGTCAAGCCCTCGCCTTGCTCTTTTACGATCTCATTTGCATCCCGCCGGCAAGCGGCCAGTCAGGGCTTCTTTTTTTTTTTTCTTCAAAGGGGCCCGCTAATCCAATCAGATGCTGCTCATCGGCGAGGCCTTATCGCCGCGGACACCGGCTTCCGCGGCAAGCCACTTCACAGGGCATCACAGGGCTGCCGCCCGCGATTGGCCGAGACAGAGGGAGTCAGAGGGAAGTATAGGCATCGCAGGCAGGGGTTTCGCACCAAATCCTGGGCCCTGGGTTTCACTGCAGGCCCCCCATGAATGTGCTTCATAGGTGGAGGGGGTTTAACCCATTTAGACTGGGAACACATTATTGCGCGTTATTTTGTGATTAAACTATTGAAAAATAGCAGATATACAAGCTCACCGCGCTGCGAGCTTGTAGATCTGCTATTTTTGAAAAATCGTGAAAATTTGTTTTTGAAAAACCTGTGTTTCCCCATCTCAAAATATTTAGTTCCAGGGACCCTCCAGAAGCAAAATACATATATTCAAAGATTTGCACACATTTTCTCGACTTTTCAAAAATAGCAGATCTGCAAGCAAGTGCCGCGCTGCGAGCAATTGTATATCTGCTATTTTTCGATTGCTAAAGTATAAAATTATTAATGCCCCTCCACCTTGGGCCCTGGTAACTCAGTCCCACTTTCACCCCCTTGTGACGCCCCTGATTGCGGGGCTTCAGCCCGCCGTGGAGGCTAGCTAGGAGTGACAGTCGGAGAGCAAAGGGGGGACGGACGCTCCACCCGGCCAACACCCTTCCACGTTACGAGCAGGGCACACACCCCAGGAATGGCTTAGATATATATTGGGCGTGAAATAGGAATTATGCTGGTGGGATTTCATCTTTATCAGCTGCCGGAGCACAGGGGGGTGTACGCACATACAGAAAACCTGGTTCCCTTCCCATGTATCAGAAAGACGTGAACATTTTCAGGTAAAGGACATTCACACAGGTACTGTATAACGTCGTTGTCGGGTGAAAACCTTGTATGTCCAAAACCGTTCGTTTTGCATTTATCGTTTTAAAAAACGATTCAAACTAGTGAAAACAGCCGATCTACAAGCACACAACGCCTCGCGCCGTGAGGCGTTGTGTGCTTGTAGATCTGCTGTTTTCACTACTTTTGTGCAACGGCGTTGTATGGCGAAGCAGGGCTTTACTTTGCGAAGAAATGTACACATTTGAAACTTGGGAGATACGAGGTTTCTGCCCAACAGTGACGATCAGGAAAAGGACAAGGAAAGGGGCATTCACTACATACCTTTTCGTTGAAGAGTCCATTTCACGTCCCGAAACATGTAAAAAGATTAAAAAAACAGGAAGGTTTCGTTAGATTTCAAGTTAAAAAAAAGTTGGAAACTGTGCCTATAGCACAGACCACAGATGTTAGCAGCACAGAACAATGTACTGTAGCTCCATCGGCCCTAAGGGAGGGAACACAAACCTGGCTGGTGTAGGTTAATGTTTAACTTTCAGCAAAATCACAAACGAACATGTGCGCACACACACACACACACACACACACACACACACACACACACACACACACACACACACACACACACACACACACACACACACACACACACACACACACACACACACACACACACACACACACACACACACACACACACACAGCTCTATCTACCACACCGCGGTCACAAGAGTAAAGAAACACAGCTTGTTCATTCAGGTATGTACAATACAGAGACGCTGGGGCTCCGACAGTGACTTTGTGTCCGGGGACACAGTGGGACATAAAGGGACATGGAGGGACATAAAGGTACAAGGGGACAGGGAGAACGGCTTGGCTGTCCTTGTGGAGAATCCCGCGGAGACCGCAGTCCCATCCGTCTCTTTCTGTCTCTATCTCTCTCTGCTCGGCTTTTATTCTTCTCCCTCTCATCCCCGTCCTCCTCTTGTGTTTCCCTCCTTCTGTCTCACTCTACAGCCATGGGTCTTCAACAGGGGTCTTTTTTTTGGAGCTGTGTGAAGCACAGGCTCCCTATACGTGGCTGTGTGGGTCTGTCTGTCTGTCTGTCTGTGTGTGTGTGTGTCTGTGTGTATGTAGCCTGAACTTCCTAAACTTCGGCACGCCACTAGTCCCACAGTTTTGCCACCACACACTCGCGCCATATGTCAAATCGACCGGCTTACTCGGGAATCGTGGGCTATTACTTTTCTAAGAGAAAGGTTCTATAGTTTAATTGATATTAATTTATTAGTGAATTAATTTTCCCCATTGACTTATAATGGGAATTGCAAAAACTCACATTCAATTATTTGTCTCTCGCAAACCATAGGGGCTAGAGTTTCAAGACTTGGAGAGGAGGTTCATAATGATTTCAAGGATTAAATAAAAAATAATTGTGTCATTTGGCCGCATGGTGGCGCCATAACACCCCACTTTACGTTTTGGCCTGTAACTCTTGAACCGTAGGTCGGAAAATTAAAAATATTTTTTCCCTGGATTCCTTGGGTCATGACGCATCTCCCTATATAGGCCACGCCCATTTGCGCCATGATAGATTTTCCGCCATCTTGAATTTTCTCCAAAACACACTTTTTGCTCCTTCTCCTACATATTTTCGTCAAATGTCACAAAAAACGGTACACATGATCCACACACACACACACACACACACACACACACACACACACACACACACACACACACACACACACACACACACACACACACACACACACACACACACACACACACACACACACACACACACACACACACACACACACACACACACACACACACAGCTCCACTTCACACGGGTGTGATTTTAATATATATATAGTTTATAAAGCTTGGCGAGATAGGAAGTCAAAAGAATGAGTTGTCAATGCCCCTGGTGGATGAATTTATTAATGCTCTATACCAGGGGTTCTCAAACCTTTTTAGGCTGTGACCCCCAAAATAAACAAATTTGAACTGGGGAACCCACCCTGACAAGCACTTGGAACTTTACATTTAATGTGACTCGGTTCCGCAGATAAATATTGTGAAAATAGCAGATCTACATGCTCACAACGCCTCGCGTTGCGAGGCGTTGTGAGCATGTAGATCTGCTATTTTTGGAGCTGTGTGAAGCACAGGCTCCCTATACGTGGCTGTGTGGGTCTGTGTGTGTGTCTGTCTGTCTGTCTGTGTGTCTGTGTGTATGTAGCCTGAACTTCCTAAACTTCGGCACGCCACTAGTCCCACAGTTTTGCCACCACACACTCGCGCCATATGTCAAATCGACCGGCTTACTCGGGAATCGTGGGCTATTACTTTTCTAAGAGAAAGGTTCTATAGTTTAATTGATATTAATTTATTAGTGAATTAATTTTCCCCATTGACTTATAATGGGAATTGCAAAAACTCACATTCAATTATTTGTCTCTCGCAAACCATAGGGGCTAGAGTTTCAAGACTTGGAGAGGAGGTTCATAATGATTTCAAGGATTAAATAAAAAATAATTGTGTCATTTGGCCGCATGGTGGCGCCATAACACCCCACTTTACGTTTTGGCCTGTAACTCTTTAACCGTAGGTTGGAAAATTAAAAATATTTTTTCCCTGGATTCCTTGGGTCATGACGCATCTCCCCATATAGGCCACGCCCATTTGCGCCATGATAGATTTTCCGCCATCTTGAATTTTCTCCAAAACACACTTTTTGCTCCTTCTCCTACATATTTTCTTCAAATGTCA
>NC_137820.1:22617605-22642605 GCF_963921795.1 Nannobrachium achirus
GCGAGCGAGCGAGGGCGAGCGAGGGAGAGCGTGAGAGAGAGAGAAAGAGAGAGAGAGAGAGAGAGAAAGAGAGAGAGAAAGAGAGAGAGAGAGAGAGAGAGAGAGAGAGAGAGAGAGAGAGGGAGGGAGGGAGAGAAAGGGAAGGATAAAGAGGGAGCCCTCTAGACATTTTCTTCCTTCCCTGTGCTAACATCTCTTCAGTCTAATGAATGAATATTCATGTTTGATCCAGACGCGGTTGTTCAACAAAGGCGACAGCCAGCACAGATACCGTACCACACTTCACTAAACTAAAGGAGGATTAAAACCCATTTAGGCCTAGGATTATTGAATGCTTTAACCAGTGAAAAATAGCAGATATACAAGCTCACAGCGCGGCACCGAGTGCCGCGCTGCGAGCTTGAAGATCTGCTATTTTTGAGAAAGTCGTGAAAATGTGTGCAAATCTTTGAATATATGTCTTTTCAAAGCGAACGTTTGTAACTCAAATTTTGCTTCTGGGGGGTCGCTGGAACTAAATATTTTGAGATGGGGGTCCGTGGACAAATACATATCATTTTGGGGGGTCCTTCACATGAAAAGGTTTGAGAACCACTGATATAGTAGTCTCTCAAGAACAGACTAACTGAGCTCCAGTTAAGTGAAAGGGACCTTTTCTTTGACGATGGCTGGCCAGATTGCTGACATATAGAAACATAGGGGTTTTAAAAAAAACCTTAGAAGGATTCAGAAGACACTTATAGAATCGGGTCAAAATTCTAATTTTCACGATTTTTCAAAAATAGCAGATCTACAAGCTTGTATATCTGCTATTTTTTAATAGTTAAAACATGAAATAATGATACACAATACAGTGTACCTGTTCTAAATGGGTTAATAGCATTTCAACTGTGACAACAATATCATTTTATGTACGCCTAATAAGTACATGACATGTTGCCACTCACCAATCTCTGGCTTTAGAAAAAGAAGAAAACATAAGAGAGAAAAGAAAACAATATCAAAGTGCGTGATGTGAAATACATAATCGAGTGAGCATCCAAATGAGCGTCACATACGCAGTACTTATGTATGTACCAAACATCATCCCTTTGATGAAGTCAATCATGCCGTCACAGAAAATATGGAGATATCTGAAAGTTTATTCAATGAGAGAGCACGCCTTCTTATGAGCAGGTGTTTGTGTCTGCCCGTGTGCGTGTGTGCGTGTGTGTGTGTGTGTGTGTGTGTGTGTGTGTGTGTGTGTGTGTGTGTGTGTGAGTGTAAGTGTGTGTGCAGGGGCGTCACAAGGGGGGGGGGGAAGTGGGACTGAGTTACTAGGCCCAAGGTGGAGAGGCCTTCATTATTTTACACTTTACACTATTGAAAAATAGCTGTGTATTTTGTAGATTTTGTAGATCTGCTATTTTGAAAAGTCGTGAAAATGTGTGAACATCTTTGAATATTTGTATTTTTTAACCAACATTTGTAACTCAAATTCTGCTTCTGGGGGGGGGGGGGGGGGGGGGGGTCCCTGGAACTAAATATTTTGAGATGGAGGTCCGTGGCCAAATACCTATCATTTTGGGGGCCCTTGACATGAAACAGTTTGAGCACCACTGACATAGAAACATAGTTTTGTTTTTGTTTTTGTTTTTTAAAACAAGGATTTCAAGGATTTGAAATATTCAAAGACTTGCACAAATTTTCACGATTTCTCAAAAATAGCAGATCTACAAGCTCGCAGCGCGGCACTCGGTGCCGCGCTGTGAGCTTGTATATCTGCTATTTTTCAATAGTTAAAGTACCCAGGGCCCAGGATTTGGTGCGACACCCCTGTGTGTGAGAGCGAGATAGAGAGAGTTAAAAGCTGTCCTGGTCACATCCTATAGCCTGCTGTCTGTGGCTGCTGACGCAGCAGCCTGCTGTTGGAATCAAGCTGCTGACCTGAAACCATTCACTCACTTCTCCCCAAATCCCCCCCGCCTCAGTCCAACCTGTGTTTGTCTGTGTGGTACTTATGCACTCGCATGTGTACACAAGTCCAAGTGTGTGTGCATTTTGAGTGTGCGCGCGTGTGCATCCATGCGTGCACAGGTGTGTGTGTGTGTGTGTGTGTGTGTGTGTGTGTGTGTGTGTGTGTGTGTGTGTGTGTGTGTAAGCCTGGACGTGGATATATTATTGTGCATAAGTGCTGAGCAGGCAGTGTGCAGGCCTCTCAGAGACAGCAGTGTCTTATAGTAGATTACAGTGGATCCAAGGCACAGGCCTACCAGGCTCAGACACAGCAACTCTCTATCCCACTGTATAAAGATGGAATAATGAGACAGACACAGCAACATATGCAGTCATAAACGCAAACACGCACGCACGCACGCGCATGCACGTGCACGCACGCACGCACGCACGCACGCACACACACACGCATGCACATACACAAACGCACAGCAACGTACAGGCCTATGGACCAAAAACCTACAAATGCACTTACAACAGTTACACGCACACACACATATGGGCCTATTCTGAGCCACCCTATACTGTACCTTGGCTTATACCCTCACCCTATATCCACAAAATGCGGGTAAAGCAACTTGCTCTATCCGACTTTGGCCACTTTGGACAGGAGCGCACTGACGAGCTGGTAGATTGGCTATTTTCAAAAAGCTAACATTTAAATATTTACAGATTTAACACATCTGTTGCCATGGCTTATTTCTGTCTGTACTGTGCTCTTGCCATGTTTTTGACCAACTTCGAAGACAGCCTCCGCATTCAGTTTTATCGTGACAAAATCACACAACACATCGAATGAAAGAGGAGATTCTCTAGTTTCACCCGGTCCAAGAACCATGTTTCTACGATGTTCGCTTCTGTATTTATAGGCCAGACAAAAAAAAAAAACGGCCAAAAATGACCCCTTTTTAGACCTTGTTTTGAGAAAAACAGCTTTTAGTGAATGATACTGTATCAGGCTGAAAACTCACTTGATCTTTTTAGCTTTGATTTCAATGACTTCAATATTGTATTTACAGTATTTTTCCTTCAAAGAAATACAAAAGAATAAGACAAATAAGTGTTTTTTATTTTGTTTCTTTACCGTTTTCAATCAAGTGTATTCTTGCTAGTTCAGTGTTTCTCTGGCTTGTTCACATTGTTTCTCACATTGTGTGTCTGCGCGCGTGCATGCGTGCGCCTGTACGTGTGCACGTTCACAGTTCAGAGTCTGCATGCATGCTCGTGTGCGTGTGCATGTGCATGTTCACAGTTCAGAGGCTGCGTGCGTGCACGTGTGAGTTGAGATGAGGCCGGTCAGAAACAGCAGGCAGGCCAAGGAAAGTTTTCAGTTCTCCAAAGGGAAGTCAGCAGGCTCCTCTGCACGAACCACTACCTATAAATATAGAAAAATAAAATCCATTTACAATACAATACAATGTGTCTCACACACACGCACGCACGCACGCACACACACACACACACTATTTCTCTCTCCCCTCCCTCTCTCTCTCACACACACACACAACAATAAATACTTTTTCTCTCTCTCTCTTCCTCCTTCTCTCACACACAATACATTCTCACTCTCTCACTCACTCACTCACTCACACACACACACACACACACACACACACACAATACATTTCTCTCTAACCCTCTCTCTCACACACAATCAATCACACAGTCAATTCAATGGAGCTTTATCCTCCCTCCCTCCCTTTCTTTCTTTCACTCACTCACTCACTCACTCACTCACTCACTCACTCACTCACTCACTCACTCACTCACTCACTCACTCACTCACTCACTCACTCACTCACTCACTCACTCACTCACTCACTCACTCACTCACTCACTCACTCACACACACACACACACACACACACACACACACACACACACACACACACACACACACACACACACACACACACACACACACACACACACACACACACACACACACAATAAACACATTTATCTATCCCTCCAGCCCTCTCTCTCTCTCCCCCTCCCAGATGGGAGGAAAAAAAACACAAATCAATTTACACCTTTAGCCTAAAAGTTTTAGCAGACACATTTATCCTACCCAGAGCGATTTAGATTATAAAAAATAAATTGATTCATCTGACGATTATATAGGCTATATATATATAAAATACAAACTCACTGGAAAGTTGTGGTCTGGGTCTCTGGGAATGGGATGTGTGCCTTCGATCTCGCTGTGGTTTCCACTCTTCACCGAGTCAGTCAGGGGACTACACAACGCCTCCCCATGCGAGGCGTTGTGTGCTTGTAGATCGGCTGGCGTTGTGTGCTTGTAGATCGGCTGTTTTAGACTGTGACTTCTGAGAGCTGAATGGACTCGCGTTAGCGACTGGTTCCGCGCACCACCGCGACCAGCTGCTGTTGTTAGCGCCACCGTCTTTGAAGGAGGTGACATTGTTGTAATGAAATAGAACACGTTTTTTTTGTCACAGTGACCCACTAACAGGACATTCACAGCAGCCCGTGATAGACTAGAGTGTGTTGTGATGATGATGATGATGATGAAGAATATGTTGTTTGTCACCGCGACCGACTAATTCTTGTGGGGGTCCGCTCACTATCCCGACGGGCCGCTGTTCCGGCTAGCGTGGGCAGGTTTTTAGTTACTGAGGTAAGGTTACTGAGGTGATGATGAACCACAATCGTTTGGAGTGGACCAGGAGGAACCAGGACATCACGGCGTGCGGACAATCGGTCCGGCCGACGCCTAAGCAGCGTGAGGACCGGGACATCACGGTGCGTGATCGGGACATCGTGGTACGTTGACCAGGACGACTTGACGGCGACCCGCGAAGGAGCCGTATCACGGCGTTTGGAACCGAACCGGCCCGGCTCCGCGTCACCGTTTGGAAGAGCCTGCCCGCTTGGAGTTGATCGGCGTCTAGATAACCGAACCGGCCCGGCACCGCGACGCCGCTTGGAGAAGACTGCCCGTTTGGAGTTGATCGGGGACGGGGAGAACCGGCCCGGCGACGCGGCGGCGGCACCGCAGCCAGCACGTTTGAGCCACTTACCCAGCGAACTATCACCGTTTGCCGTTTGGAGCAGTCTACACCGTTGGAGTTGATTGAGCAGCGCTCAAACGGTGATCATGATGATGATGAGTAAAATGGATAGTCCCGCTGCTGTTGTAGCGCAGCGTCGCCATCTTTGATGGTGAAGTAGAAATTACAGCGACCCACTCGTTTGTTTGATGTGATGATGAAGCTGCAGAATAATGTAACGATAGGCAGGCAGACTAGAGTTGTTGGTGGGTGATGATCACAACACAAGTAGATAGTGTGTCACAAACACACACCCTGGCTGGCTTGCTTCAGTCCATTGGTTTCACTTCAGCAGGGGGTACACTAATCTGACAATGGCGCCATCGTGTGTAATAAAGGTGAAATTGACTAGCCTGGACCTTTTATATATACTCTATGGCCTGGACGCACTGAAAAGCATTTCGTCATAGCGAGTTATTATGAATTTCATATTTGAGCCATTTGAGCCATGGTTTAGCAATATTGTGGTTCATGGGAAGCATTTGTCTTTGTTTTTGGTCACATTACTTGTTGAATATGTGATTTCTGACTTATTTTTTATCACAGAAACAAAAAACTTTGTCACAAGATGGGTGAGAGTGTAATTAACCTAATTAAGTAATTAAGGCCAAACTCGGGAAACTCGGGGTTGGCACAGCGGTCTATTTGAAAACAAACTCGGGAAACTCGGGGTTGGCACCATATGTGTTAATAGGGACACTCCAGTCATTGGTCATGGAAGTGGACTCTACAAGGATTATGGAGACGTTTTAACCCATTCAGGCCGGGTACACATTTTAGTGTATGGGAGGGGCATATAGTACATGTACAGTATGTTGTAACATATTTGTTTTTGTAGGCTAAATTCTGATTTAGGCCTAACTATAGATTAGGAGTAAATGGGTTTAAAAAATCGAAAACAATAATTTTACCATTTTGACATAACGCTATAACCACAACTCCAACCCAACCCTTCAAATATCTATCGCTATCCCCAAAGCTAACCCTAAACCAATCCTAATCCCTCTTCTGTAGAATTTACCTTTTTTTTTAAGGAACCACTGTCCCTTTAAGACACAAACAATGGAGTAAAACAACAACCAACACACACATACTGTACATGCGTGCCTATAAACATGAGGATGACAGTGAGAGGTGAACACCACAGTAAGTGGAGTGGGAGGAGAGCTGTACCAGTGTGTAATGGTACATGGACAGATGAATAGTGCATCAGGTATCAGTAGTGGGCCTGTCAGTATGCATGTGTACTGCATTCATCACTGCATGCGCACGCACGCACGCACGCTCGCTCACACACTCACACTCACACTCACACTCACACTCAAACACACACACGTGTACAAAAGCAAACCCCCTGCACTGCCTTCATACTGTATGTCAGTGGTTCTCAACCTGTGGGTCGGGAGCCCAACATACTTTTCTTTTTTTGGGGGGGTGGGATGATTATTTTGGGGGGGTCCACAGTTCAAATAATTATGGTTATCTTGTGGAGTCGCGGCCTGAAAAGGTTGAGAACTACTGCGGAACACTGTATGTCAAAGACTACTTGTTCTCAATGTGGGGTCCAGGGACCCTCAGGGGTCCTTGATGGGGTTCCAGAGGGTCCCCAGCTAAATGAGGAACAGTTGAAAACCGTAAGCACCGTTTTATTTTTCGGCTATTCAAAAATAGCTGAACTACAAGCTTAATAACTCAGACCAGAGGCCTCAATCTGGTTTATTATAATGTGTCCTATATAGAGTACCTCACACTGAGGCTAATTCCTGTTATCTACAAGACAGCAGAACGTTCAAAGCTGTACTAACGGCTGTGAAAACAGTCTATGGTATTATACAATAATATGAAAACATTAATCCATAAAAAGACACGTTCAACATAATAACGAGGTGATTCTTTGGAACTTCCACTCCTTTTCTGCTAAATTATACGGAGAGACACTGAGTAGAGGTGATAATATTCAAAATGTATTACTGTACTTCTTCCCATGACATATGTCGGCTGTGAAAGCTGAGGGTGTGTGTGTGTGTGTGTGTGTGTGTGTGTGTGTGTGTGTGTGTGTGTGTGTGTGTGTGTGTGTGTGTGTGTGTGTGTGTGTGTGTGTGTGTGTGTGTGCGTGCGCGTGTGTGTGGGGCAACAAGAGAGCAGTGGAAGAAAAAGTACGTAATGTATTGCGACCATAGGTCGCACGTTTACTATTTACATTGTGAGATTTTAGATCGGCTATTTTCAAATGGACGAAATGTATATCGGTCTGAAGTTGTTAATGTAAGTTTTGTAATAATAATCCAAATCTACACAGTACACTGAGTACAGTAACTCGTAACTAAAGTTTTTAAATAAAGGTAGTGGAAGTAAGTAAAAGTAAAAGTATTGGAAATATCCAAGTAACATACAAATACCTCCAAATTATACTTACAGTAAGTACAGTACTTAACTCATTGAGTGCCAGCGCCCTCTAGGGGCCATAGAATGCCAGCGCATCTCTCATAGGCGAGCGCTTTAGCTTCCAGGACCTCACCTTCCAGGACCTCACGTGCTCACGTTCATGCACGTCATGGAAATGTCCCGGATGATAATGCTAACAGAATGGCTATTCCCATTTTGTCATCTAAAAGATCATTTTTGGGCGATTTCGCCGTAAATAAACCTCGCGCCGCTTCCCTAAAGACACAATCCAGAGATATAGCCTTCAAAAGATGTGGTCTTTCATTGGATTAGGCGGAGATTGGCGATTTCGTTCGCAAATAACGTCCGGCCGGGACGTTGCTAGCTTTCGGCTAGTAGCTAGAAAAATCAGGCCAGGCTTCAGAAGGCCTCTTATCATTTTATTCCATTTCATTAAATATCCCGGACTAGTTCGGGATAGGCACCCTGGAATACGTTGCGCCGCCTACAATGAACATTGGGTGAACATTGGGGGGGGTCTAAACTTTATTTTAAACCATTTTCAATGGAATAAATCGTCGGAGCATCTAGCGTCTCTCGTTGGTGAGCGCTGGGCGAGCCGGGACCACCCACGTTGCTCCAAGCAGCTCGGGGTAAGTAAAATAGCAAATAAAAAATTGTTTTTGATCCCGAATATCCCGAACTAGTTCGGGATAGGCACTGTATGAGTTAAGTAAATGTATTAGTTACTTCAGTGTGTCTCAACCTTTTTTCTGCATGGGCACACTTTTCATGTCCCAAGAATCCATGGGCACACCAACATAATACGGGGGTGTAAATATCATCACTGTCGGGAAGAAACCTTGTATTTCCAAGTTTCAAATTTGTACGTTTCTTCGCAAAGTAAAGCCCTGCTTCAACATACAAGGCTGTCGCACAACAGTAGAGAAAACAGCAGATCTACAAGCACACAACGCCTCGCTTGTAGATCGGCTGTTTTCACTAGTTTAAATCATTTTTAAAATGATAAATACAACACTGGCTTTCAAGCAGTTTCAAGGGGCACACTTGACCCTTCTCAGGGGCACAACCAAAGGTCCCCAGGCACAGTGGTTGAGAAACACTGAGTTACTTTATACCACTGGTGGCAGGGGGCAACAAGATAGAGAGTGCATGAAAAGCTCACCATGTCCAGCTACAGGAGAGGTAAAAAAAAGAGGAGGAGAAGCAGAAAGGGAGGGGGGGTGAGGGCGGGGCGGGGGGGCAGTGGGGTTAATAAAGCAGAGGGAATAATAAGACTGTCGGCAGCTCAGCGTGTCACAGCCTTCTATCCCCCTGAAGACACAGACACACACACACACACACACACACACACACACACACACACACACACACACACACACACACACACACACACACACACACACACACACACACACAGGGGCGTCACACCAAATTCTGGGCCCTGAGTACAAGGATTCACTGCGGGCCCCCCATGAATGTTAACTATTGAAAAATAGCAGATATACAAGCTCGTATATCTGCTTGTATATCTGCTATTTTTTAGAAAAATCGTGAAAATGTGTGCAAGAAACCTATGTCAAGGACCCCCAAGATGATATGTATTTGGCCACGGACCCCGATCTCAAAATATTTAGTTCCAGGGACCCCCAGAAGAAAAATTCGAGTTGTTTGAAAATACATTATATTCAAAGATTTTCACACATTTTCACAACTTTTCAAAAAATAGCAGATCTACAAGCTCGCAGCGCGGCACTCGGTGCCGCGCTGTGAGCTTGTATATCTGCTATTTTTCAATAGATAAAGTTATTAGGGCCCCTGCCTCCACCTTGGGGCCCCAGTAACTCAGTCCCACTTTCCTACCCCTTGTGACGCCCCTGCACACACACACACACACACACACACACACACACACACACACACTACACAGCGGGGGGGAAGGACACGGACCTGCTCAGTATGCAGCCCTGACATTGTCCACATCTGATACGGGACATTAGCCTCTAACTCCCGGCATACACGGCTGCCCTTCACTTTATATTACTTTATGTTAATAGAAAAATATTACATACAACATCATTTGTCTTTGTTACCGCGGCACCTCGCGGCTGATTTAAATGCATGTGTTTACCTCTGTAGACAGGTGAAGACAGGGGGATGGGCGGGTGACTGAGACTCTGTGCATGCGCGCGTGTGTGTGTGCGTGTGTGTGTGTGTGTGTGAGGGGGCAGGGCACTTGCGTGCTTGCACCTCTTTCAGATCTATCGATCTTCCGGCCCATCTCATCAGGACCTGGCTGGAACGTGCAGCGCCACACAGTCACCTTTTCTTCCAGGCGTGTAGCTGCTGTGTGTACGATGGCTTTAGGACTATATACAGCAGCCATCAGCAGCAGCCACCACCATCGCCTCCAATTTCTTGAGTGCCATGCACTCAACTTTACGTTCCTTGGCCAATGTCATCTTCTGCAGCTATTGTTTGTGTTTATGACAGCAGCGGACGATGAGGAACCAGACCAGGTCAAAACGTAGTATATGACTGGACTACACTGAAACACTCGAGGGCTTTTAATGACAGATAGGAAAGAGGTGACACTCGTGACTTTAGCATAGTTTACCATAACTTCATCAGTCAGAAATGTTCTTGTTTTAGTATTATCCTCAGAGGAGGTTTGGCCGTACCAGTTGAATAGATCCTCCAGGCTGAATAGAACCAAGGGTCAGGGATATGTACAATACAGTACTTGGCCACACAAGTACCAGCTCCAGCATCAAATATTATTTGGATAATGTCAAAGCAAAGCAATGGTGTAACTTTATCACTCACTCAGTGACTCAGAGACATTCACATTTATAGGGCTGGCCCCGCTGCTGCGGTCCAGCAACAAACTATACAGAGAGTCTAATAACGGCATGGCCTCTATATCCAATGTTTAGCTGTTGATAGTAAGTTACAATGTTTGTGAATGAAGCCGCACAAATCACAATGGGGCACCGATAGCCGAGTGGTTAAGGCGTGAACCACATGGGCTCTGATGCCTGACAGCAAATCCTGGATTCGATTCCCGAGCCTGTTGGACCTTTGCTGTATGTCACCCCCCCACCTCACAAAAGAAATCACAATGCAGTGTTCAGTGGTGGAGGCCTACAATGATTTCGCGACTGTCTGTCTTCAGTTCATGTATCTCAAGAACCGTCCAACCGATTGACTTCAAACTTGGCCTGAGCTTCGCCAATGACCCAAAGTAATGCAGTGCCTGCCGTCAAGTCGGTTGGAGAGCCGGCGAGTAAAACACATTTAATGTCCAAGTCGTCACTGCATCCATTCCTAAAACCTTCTGTACCATCATACCTGACATATACAGTAACACTGACTGATTCTAGTTCTGGGTAACACTGATGATAACAACAACAAAACAAACTGAACATGAAACAAACTCTTAGAACTTACATGAAACTCAAAAGGGAACGAGACGTCTGAGTGACAGGTCGATGGCAGACTGTCCCACGCCCCCGACATGTCACCCCTTATGTCCCCTCCGTCCTGGTAGGCTCACCTTAGGCTTTGGAGCTTAGAGGTCAAAACCTGCCTGTCTGGGACTGACTGAGTGTGCGTGCGTGCGTGCGTGTGGCTTAGAAGCTTAGAGGTCGAACCCCGCCTGTGTGTGTGTGTGTACGTGCACGCACGTGGACGCGTGTCATTAGCATTCTATGAGGGCTATCATCGGTGTTCCCATTAATCCATAAGTCAATGGATCAATGGCGGGCCGAGACGGAGTGCTCTCAGCCATATTGACCTGTCACAGGAGCCCCTGACGATCACTGGACCTAATGTAAATACCACCTCCACATCAGTCAAATTATCCCATTGACCTGAGCGATATAAATCAAGTGTCGGCCGCCGTAAATCCCCGCGGCCACAGCACAGGACGTGGCGTTCCAACCTACCAAAACGCAGGTGATGAGATTATTATGTTGCTCTTACTTCTGATGGATGTTAAGTTGGGTGTGGTGGACTGGGGGTTTAATCCATATAGGTCTAGAATTATTGAATGCTTTAACTATTGAAAAATAGCAGATATACAAGCTCGCAGCACGGCACTCGAAAAAGTCGTGAAAATCTTTATGTATATATAATATATTATGTATTTTTTAAGCAAACGTCTGTAACTCAAATATTTGCTTCTGGGGGGTCCCTGATACAATATTTTGAGATGGGGGTCCGTGGCCAAATACAAATCATTTTGGGGGTCCTTCACATGAAAAGGTTTGAGAACCACTGACATAGTAGTCTCTCGAGAACAGATTAACTGAGCTCCAGTTACGTGAAAAGGACCTTTTCTTTGACGATGGCTATAGCCAGATTGCTGACATAGAAACATAGTTTTTTTTTTAAACTTTAGAAGGATTCAAAAGACACTTATTGAATCTGGTCAAAATCGGGACAAAATTCTAATTTTCGCGATTTTTCAAAAATAGCAGATCTACAAGCTCGCAAGCGCGGCACTCGGTGCCGCGCTGTGAGCTTGTATATCTGCTATTTTTCAATAGTTAAAGCATAAAATAATAATACTCAATGATGTGTACCCGTTCTGAATGGCTTAAGCTAAAGCATAGAGCTACTACAGTATGTATTCGTGGCTATGGCGGGACACACCCATTGATCTTGTGTAAGTGAGTGGATGTGAGTACACTGCCATGCATGTAAATGGTGCGGTATTAAGGGAGTGTGAACCCCCCGGCAATATGTCATCTATGGGATGTCATGGTTCATTCTTTATGCCGCTAAAACACCCCCACAATGTTAATGCTACAACGTGGTTATGAGCATGTGTGTGTGTGTGTGCGTGCGTGCGTGCATGTGCATGTGCGTGTGTGTGTGTGTTGATGGGTGTGAACGTGTTTGTATGTTCAGCTTGTGTATGCAAACACTTGTGTACGTGTACTTGCATGCATAAAGTATGTGTGTGTGTGTGTGTGTGTGTGTGTGTGTGTGTGTGTGTGTGTGTGTGTGTGTGTGTGTGTGTGTGTGTGTGTGCGTGTAGGTGTGTGTGTGTGTGTGTGTGTGTGTGTGTGTGTGTGTGTGTGTGTGTGTGTGTGTGTGTGTGTATGTGTGTGTGTGTGTGTGTCTGTGTATGTGTGTGTGTGTGTGTGTGTGTGTGTGTGTGTGTGTGTGTGTGTGTGTGTGTGTGTGTGTGTGTGTACAATGTATCAGCCAATTGCTTTAGTGTTGGTTACATGGAGGCAGAGATTGATACTTACAGTAGGCCCTGACATGGAGTTTAATCATTTTTATATTCTAAAGCAAAGAAAAATGGCGTCTCTGTTAATAACTCAGAGGATGTGTTTGCTGAAAGGCCTTGCTCCCACGGCCTAATAGAAAACTCACCGGCAAATATACATGTGGTTCAAGGGGGCGCGCGGAAACAATAAATGCATTTCTGGTCAACGTCACACTGATAAAAACCTAGTCTGGGATCAGTTCACTTTTCGAGGTTTGATCCGGTCGAGGGAGGAAACCACTTTACGTCATGTTGTAGTACTCAAAGGACTACAATTTGCCGGAACTATCCACCGGATTCAGTTTTAACCCAAAATAATTCCCCTGCGCTCAAGGACATACTTTTAGGGCCTACCTAATAAACTCCTTGATGCGGAGTAGTTTTGCTTTTGAAAAATTAGTTTGGTACATGCATCTTTTTGTCCAACTGGTAGCGACTGGCAAGACTACACTAGGCTACTCGAGCATTTTAATAGGGATTGGGGAAACAAACGGAGGGAGCTAAATCAAAGCGACGCCGCTTCTTCTAGTGGTTTCCGCGCTGTAGGCGGAAACCAAACGGCCTGTTGTGAACGAACACCAGGCTTTCTCTCAGAAAGGCTGGTAGGCGAGGTTAATAAAAACCTAGAATGCCTCTGAGGTGGTTGTCCAACTATCTTTGAACAAAATGTTCAGTTGTTGCAGCAGTTGTGACTTTAGGGCTGCAGACAGGCATCCATACCAGGTGGTACTACAGTACTGAAGAACACTCATAATGACAGTGAGGAGATACTCAGAGTGCTGGAGGAGTGGGTGGAACTGACCCTCAACTCCTCAGCCTGTTTGACAAACACAGCGACCGGGGAGGAAGAGAGAGAACAACCAAGAGTTGTGAGGGATATGAAGGATCCGACAGATAGAAGAAGTGGTGCATTGCATGCCCTGCTGCATGACAAACAGCAGGTCCAGGACAAGAATGGACTTGTCAGTGGGCAAGCAGTCATGGCAGGGTCCACCCACACACACACACACACACACACACACACACACACACACACACTAGGGATGGGACGATAAGCGATATTATCACTTATCGTGATAAAAAACACTCACGATAATCGTATTGTGGAGATTTAATTTATCGTCATATGTCCTCCATCATCACATTTTATTTGCCGAGCTGCATATCCGGTATAATTTAAACCCTCTAGAATTGGTAAAAGGCACTTATAATATACGTACTTGATAGTCTATTTTCACTCTCTATCAAATGTCTTTGCCAAAAAATAGCCGATCTACAAGCTCACAACATGCCGCAACGCGACGCGTTGTGAGCTTGTAGATCTGCTATTTTTTGGCAAATGTTCCGCCCCAGGTTAATGGATTTTGATTATCGCAATAATATCGTAAATCGCGATTTATTTTGTCACAATAATCGTGATATGAAGTTTTCATATCGTCCCATCCCTAATGCGTACACACACACACACACACACACACACACACACTCCCAACATCAAACGGTACAGGTGCAGAACCTCGCCTGTGCTTCTGTCTGACATACACATCAGCTCCTCTGACAGGTTCATGTCCTGTGTGTAACCATGCACACACACACACACACACACACACACACACACACACACACACACACACACACACACACACACACACACACACACACACACACACACACACACACACACACACACACACACACACACACACACGCACACACGCACGCACGCATGACCACTCACAGTCTGTTTCACAGGAGGGTAACATAGCAGACAAAAACACTGTCTGGAACATGGGGTCAGACTGACATACTGTAAGCTCTGTGAGCCAATCAAGTCCAACTGCCAAGTGCACAGGTTGCATAGGTTGCTACTTGCTATGTATATACACACACACACACACACACACACACACACACACACACACACACACACACACACACACACACACACACACACACACACACACACACACACACACACACACACACACACACACACACACACACACACACACACACACACACACTCCACAGCACTGATCCCTTTACAAGAACCACCCGCTGAATCACCATCACGGCCTTTTCCACCGGCGAAGAACCGGTTCTGGTTCTTTCTCCCGCCTATGGGATGAACCAGAGGTGAGCTTTTCCACCGAGAACCGGGGTTGGTTCCTAACTGTAAAAGTTGGTTCAGAACGGGAAACACAAAATCCTTGGTTCCTCTGGTTCAATCATGGTTCAATCTGGTGGAAACGCAAGCCGGTGCGCAAGAACGAACCAAGTTTCTCAAGAAAGTTGAACCGGCACTGGTTCTGGAACCGGTTCTTCGCCGGTGGACACTGGAAAAGGCCCCTAACAGGCTAATCCACAGGCCCACACAGAGAGCGGAAATGTCACCAGATATTCACATGGCTCCCACGAGGAGCGCTGGACAGAACAGCCTCCTCATTTCACTCATTTAAGAGACGACTCCCCGAACGTGGGATAACATCATTGCTAACAGCACTTAAGGCCTTTTCATAACGGCCAAATTGCCAACGTCCTGGACAATACGGGACTCTCTGCAGCTGTGCTCATATTCAATGCACAGACAGACAGACAGAGGTGGTTCATGTAGCCAACACAACTGCACACACACACACAGAGAGAGAGAGAGAGAGAGAGAGAGAGAGAGAGAGGGTAAGAACAGAGAGAAATGGAGAGAGAGAGGGAGGGATACAGGGAAGAGAGAGTACTACAGCTTGCACTCATTACCATCAATTAGGGTCAAGTTGAGAGCAGTGCAGGGAGGGGGGGGGGGGGGGGGGGGTAGGCAGGGATGGATGGATGAGGCGTTGTGGTGGTGCTGCTGCTGGTGGTGGGGGGGGGGGGGGGCAGAGAGAGAGGGGTGGGGGGGGTGGCACCCTGGCAAATATGGAAAGAGGGGCCAATTAAAGTGAAAGCAGGGGGAGATATGAATGATTTAGTGCTTAAACACACAGGGGCGCACGTGCATCTGTGTACAGCGCGCCTCCGTCGGATGTATGGTCGAGCTGCGTGCTATTCCTGTGGGAGCCGTGGTCGTGTTTGTGTGTGTGTTTGTTTTGTCCGTTCGGACATGAAACCGACCTAATAACCAACGGATGAGTGAGTAGATGAAAAGATCCCTATAACACCCAGGGACGTCATATGGGGGGGGGGGGGGGGGGGAGTGGGACTGAGTTACTAGGGCCCAAGGTGGAGGGGCCTTAATTATTTTATACTTTAGCTATTGAAAAATAGCAGATATACAAGCTCACAGCGCGGCACCGAGTGCCGTGCTGCAAGCTTGTAGATCTAGCTTGATCTAGATCTAGCTTGTAGAGCTATTTTTTTAAAGTCCTGAAAATGTGCGCATACCTTTGAATATATGTATTTTTTAAGCGAACATTTGTAACTCAAATTTTAGTTCTGGGGCGGTCCCTGGAACTAAATATTCTGACATGGGGGTCCGTGGCCAAATACTTATCATTTTGGGGGTCCTTGACATGAAACAATTTGAGCACCACTGACATATAGAAACATGGGTTTTTCAAAAAACCTTAGAAGGATTTGAAATATTCAAAGACTTGCACGAATTTTCAAGATTTTTCAAAAATAGCAGATCTACAAGCTTGTATATCTGCTATTTTTCAATAGTTAAAGTACACAGGCGCGCACGCGAGTGGAGAGAGGCGCATTCGAGACAGCTTGCATAGAGCGCTGATTAGATGCGCTACGGCCCTGTAAACGATTATGTAATAATTGTGACAGCCCTAGCTTCTGGGCTACTGGCAGGGCTACTCTTCTACACTGGCACATGTCGGAGCTCTGAATCCTTTTATCCACGACCCCTGACAATATGCACTGCATCCTTAACATAAACCCTGTGATTTCCCCCTGGTATCTGCTTGTTGACGCGGCATCCAGCTGTTCTTACACTGGGCAAATAAATAAATCATCATCATCGCTGGCTCATGGAATAAGCTTAATGGGCATTAGCAAGTTCAAATGTGTGGAAATCTGTATCACCAGGCAACTCACAAAATAGGTTTAGGATACCGTAGATGTAACCTTGAAATCAAATTGTCACACGCACCACACACAAGCACAACTCTATGGGTATGTGCATTCGACTCATCTAAACGGGACAATCCTGTTTTCCGGATGAATTCCCGCTTGTGTCCCGAGGGCACAGATTACGATGAAAAAAAAGAAAGAAAACAAGGATTGAGTTACTAAGGGCCCAAGGTGGAGAGGCCTTAATTATTTCATTGAAAAATAGCAGATCTACAAGCTCACAGCGCGGCACCGAGTGCCACGCTGCGAGCTTGTAGATCTGCTATTATTTTAAAGTCGTGAAAATGTGCGCAAATCTTTGAATATATGTATTTTTTAAGCGAACATTTGTAACTCAAATGTTGCTTCTGGGGGGTCCCTGGAACTAAATATTTTGAGATGGGGGTCCATGGCCAAATACTTATCATTTTGGGGGTCCTTGACATGAAACAATTTGAGCACCACTGAAATAGAAACATGGGTTTTTCAAAAAACCTTAGAAGGGATTTGAAATATTCAAAGAATTTTCAAGATTTTTCAAAAATAGCAGATCTACAAGCTCGCAGCGCGGCACTCGGTGCTGCGCTGTGAGCTTGTATATCTGCTATTTTTCAATAGTTAAAGTACCTAGGGCCCAGAATTTGGAACACTTCCCCTCTCCCCCTGACCCACCCACCCCCCTCATCTCTCCCCATCACCTCCCTTGCCTCCTGCATGTCCCTGTGGTCCAGGGAGGCTTTCTGGGTCCCTCCCCTGTCCTCTCTGGCCAGGTTCAGTGGTAGTCAAGTCATCTGGTAACTTCATCAGGCTTAGAGAATGAGTCAGTCAGTCAGTCAGTCAGTTGGGGTAATACAAAGGGAGTGTATAGAGAGGGTTTGATGTGAAATGAAGCTCCCTCTCCCCTGGTCCCCCTAACTGCCACCCCACCCCACCCCAGCCCAGCGCGCCTCCGCGCGGCTCTGGTGCCAGGGTTGACTGACTCCAGATCGGAACAATAAGGAAACATGTCAGAGGCATTATCAACAGTACAACAGCTATGATTGTACAGCCCCTCTGAGGAGAGAGGGGGGGAGAGAGAGAGAGAGAGAGAGAGAGAGAATTCAAAACACTTAAAACGTCTGACGGAAAAAGAGAGAGGCGGAGGAGAGAGGGCGAGGAAGACGGAGAGCGTGGAGAGGATAACCAGTGGGCAGGAGGAGGAGAGAGATGGCTTTCCAGAGGAGAAAAGTGTGAGAGGGTGATTGTGAAAAACACACAACCTCCCCCTCCCCCCCATCCACTCTCTCTCATTCTCTGCAGTAAGACATCCAACAAACACCTGCTCCCTGGACCAATCCCCTCAGCTCTGCCCCAACGCTCCATGCCTCTCCCACACACTCCCTTTCCTCATTACACACACACACACGCACGCACGCACACGCACGCGCACGCACGCACGCACGCACGCACGCACACACACGCAGTATGCGAGCTACAGTAACATACAATATAGTATATACCCACGAATACATAATGTACACAATATACAAGTCAACATATCACACGGACACACACGCACACGCGGGATAGAAAAACACACATGGAAACAAAGACAAACACACGCGCACAACGCGCACGGTCCCATTCCTCATTACACACACTGAGAGCAGAGCGCTGAGAGATCTCACAGAGCGAGAGAGAGAGAGAGAGAGAGAGAGAGTGGGGAGAGAGAGAGAGAGAGAGAGAGAGAGAGAGAGAGAGAGAGAGAGAGAGAGAGGGGTAGCGGTGCTTTGGTGTAATGGGAGGAAATGTTGGTGTTTCATGTGGAATTGATGAAGTCTTGTTCCAGCGTCTCTCCCCGGAGCGGAGTGGAGTGAGGCCCGATCTGCTCCGGCTGTGTAAATGAAAGGAGCAGCCGGAATGGAGCGCAAGGAATGGAAAAGCCCCAGTCGATAGAACTCTACAGACACCGGAGCGGAGCAGAGCCGTAAGAATATGCTCGCTGTCGGGCGGAAACCTTGTATGTCCAAAACCCGTTCCTTTTATATCAGGGGTCTTCAACGTTTTCAGGCCAGGGACCCCTTATTTGAGAGAGAGATGAAGCAGGGACCCCCATAACCTTTTTATAGATTCCATATAGTTTCATTGTTTGACAGCACGATCATCAGTGTATTTTGGATTCATGTCAATGTGTGTTTTCAGATATTTAACCACTTGAACCGTCAATACTTAACAAACTTTACATTTCACTCTGTACTTAGTCTGCTCTTTTTCTCCTCTACACCAAACCTCTTTGCCGAAAATAGCCGATCTACAAGCTCATGTAGATCTGCTATTTTTGGCTTCTCAGAATATGGACACTAGGGTTCAAGTGATTAATATAAAAAAGGAGGAAAAAAGCTTCTATCACACAAAGATTTGGAGGACCCCCTGTGGTAACTCTGAGGACCCCCTAGGGGTCCCGGACCCCCTGTTGAAGACCCCTGTTTTATATTATTACAGAAAACATTGTAAACATCTTAAAATAGTGGAAATAGTTCATGTAATGTACCTCATTTTGAACATTTACCAAGACATAATACGCTAACGCTAGACAGTATTCTTCAGCATACACCTGGTTTTAGACGATCAGTTTCCTTTTTGGATGATATTCTTCAGGCTTCTGTTGATGTTTCCAGTGACGAATATAGGGCCGATCGGGAGAGGGATTTGGATACGGCAATTTCTGAAGATGTTTGGGAGTCAATTCTAGGTAATATCCAACTTTATAAATGCTAGACACAATTTGTTTCAGTTCAAAGTAGTACACAGACTACACTACTCGAAGCCGAAGGCTACATGCCATACTGTATATCCCAATCATAGGCGGCGCGTAATGAAGGCTAGGGAAGGCTGTGCCTTCCCAAATGCTGCTGGGTATTTTCCAAATGATATAGGCTATAACCTAATATAAAGTATGAACGCAGCATTATATAGACGCCGGCGCTGAGAACAGCTGGCTGTACAAGCTTCAGTCATACAGTATCCTACACACTCACATCGCGTCGCGGATGTGCCCGGTGTGACTCTGAGCTTGGAGGTCTGCTATTCTCTGCACGCAACATTATCGCGGGACGGAGATAAATTAGGCTTGATCATGATGGGCTGCAGCTGATGTGATCATTCTCATAGAGCGCTTTCTAGTCTCTGTCTCTGTCTCTCCGTTCTCAGTGGAGGAAAACATACTCTTTTTTTTAATTATAAAATATGAGTACTTTTTCCACCACTGGGAGATACAAGGTTTCTGCCTGACATCAACGATATGCTTCTGCAGACAACACAACACAACATGTCTATATCAGTGGCTCTCTTTGGAACACAGCCTACTGCAGAAATGGAGCACCAAGTTAACCACTTAAAGCATCTATTCTTAGGTCGGTTTGACTAAGAAGAGGCAAGTACAACTGTACTTGGACCGTCTATCTCTTTGTCAAAAACAAATTGCCAGATCGACAAGCTCAGGGGCTTTTTGACAAAATCCCCCCCCCCCCCCAACCCAAATAGAAACATGGGTTTTTCAAAAAACCTTAGAAGGGATTTGAAATATTCAAAGAATTTTCAAGATTTTTCCAAAAATAGCAGATCTACAAGCTCGCAGCGCGGCACTCGGTGCTGCGCTGTGAGCTTGTATATCTGCTATTTTTCAATAGTTAAAGTACCTAGGGCCCAGAATTTGGAACTCTTCCCCTCTCCCCCTGACCCACCCACCCCCCTCATCTCTCCCCATCACCTCCCTTGCCTCCTGCATGTCCCTGTGGTCCAGTGAGTCTTCCTGGGTCCCTCCCCTGTCCTCTCTGGCCAGGTTCAGTGGTAGTCAAGTCATCTGGTAACTTCATCAGGCTTAGAGAATGAGTCAGTCAGTCAGTCAGTCAGTTGGGGTAATACAAAGGGAGTGTATAGAGAGGTGTTTGATGTAGGGGTGGGCGATATGGTGATAATAATCGTTGAGACGATACAATGTCTCCACGATATGCCTTTTCAGAGGTATCGTATATATCGTGATACAATTGAGGGAGCCTTGTAAAAAAATCCTGTTTAATCGTTAATACAGAGATTCAATTTAAACCTGCATTTTGGTCTAAATCAGTAGTTCTCAAACTTTAAAATGTCAAGGTCTCACTTAACTCGGTTTGACTAAGAAGAGGCAAGTACAACTGTACTTGGACCGTCTATCTCTTTGTCAAAAACAAATTGCCAGATCGACAAGCTCAGGGGCTTTTTGACAAAATCCCCCCCCCCCCCCCCTCCAACCTCCACCCCTCATTTCTCACATGGCCCTCTTCTAGCGCCACCATGAGGCTGATTCTTGCAAAACACATTTTTGGACACTGCTCCCACAGATTTTGCCCTAAAATCACGCAAAGCGGTACACAGGATCTCTACAGCCATGTCATCAAAATGCATCTGTCCCATCTAGCGCCAACATCTGGCTGATTTTTAAAAAACACATTTTTGGACACTGCTCCTACAGATTTTGCCCTAAAATCACGCAAAGCGGTACACAGTATCTCTAAAGTCATGTCATCAACATGGATCTGTCCCATTTTTTCCCATATTCCCTCCTGATATGCTACCATTGCCTTCTAAATTTTGTATATGCGACCTGACGGTCGCTTATCTCCCAATTTAGGGAGTCTTACTGGTACTTAGTTGAATGGCAGTGTGGCACACGGATAATAGCAGATCTACAAAGTCGCAACACGTGCCACTGGGCTGCGTTGGGAGCTTGTGGATCTGCTAGTTTTGGCGTGTGACACAGCGAACAACAAGTATGAATCAGGCATTACGGTAAGGAAGGGGGAGGAGGGGACACGACAGGTGTGAGAAAAAAATAAACAATAAGAGATCAAAGAGGGAGGAAAAACGGAGCACACTGTACTGTAGAGCATGGATTCTTAGAAACACAACTTTAAAGGGTGGACGATGTGCAGTATGTTGTAATAGGCTGATTTTATCTTCCGCCCCGGCAAACAAACTGTGAAAAACCACAGTAGAACAAAGGAGAGCAGGGTTGGAGGAAAACAGAGAGCTCATATAGACAAACGGAGTGAAGAGGCGTTTGAGGAGAGCTTAAGAGAGATGTTAGACTCTCAGCGAGAGAGAGAGAGAGAGAGTCACAGCACTACTGCTGTCTGAACACACACGGTAGGGATGGGACGATAAGTGATATTATCGTTTATCGTGATAAAAAAACACTCACGATAATCGTATCGTGGAGATATAATTTATCGTGATATCGTCCTCTGTCATGCACTGGGATCAATTCACCTTTTATTTGCCGAGCTGCATATCCGGTACCACTTAAACCCTCTATGATTGGTAAAAGGTACTTATAATATACGTACTTGATACAGTCTTTTTTTCCCCAATCTCTATCAAATGTCTTTGCCAAAAAATAGCCGATCTACAAGCTCACAACGCGTCGCGTTGCGACGCGTTGTGAGCTTGTAGATCAGCTATTTTTTGCACATGTTCTGCCCCAGGATAATGGATTTTGATTATCGCGATAATATCGTAAATAATGATTTCTTTGGTCACAATAATCGTGATATGAAACTTTCATATCGTCCCATCCCTAACACACGGTAGGATGAAATTGGAGAGAACAGAAACACCTTCAGTCTGGCGAACAGTATATATATTTATATTGTATGGTTTGAAATGTTTTGTTTTAGCTACAGTTCAGTCACTTCACTGTGCTTTACTGCGCGGTAAAATTGAGTATTAATCTAACCCACAGAGTGTAAAAAAGGATCCGTAGGGGTCCATTATTGTTACACTCTCCAGAGTGTAATAATGAGCAGCATCCATATCACTGACTATAAAGCAGCATCTCAAAACATCTAGACTAACTATTTGTTCAACTCTGATCTTCAATACTAATACATGACAACCCTTGAAATCCAAAAAATCCAAGTAACATACGTATATATATATATATATATATATATATTAGGGGTGCAACAATACATGTATCGATATCGAACCGTTCAATACGAGAGGGGACCCCTAGAGGTCCGCAGAGCCCACTTAGAGAACCGCTACCCTAGAGGTTGGGTACCGTATTGTTCAAAGTTAAAACAGAAAAATACGTTGTTATAAAAATACATTTATAAATCAAGGACATTTCTGTTTATTTTTTGTATCGAAAAAGTATCGAACCGTGACACCAAAATATCGAACCGAACCGTGAATTTTGTGAACCGTTGCACGCCTATATATATATATATATATATATATATATATATAATAAGAACCTCAGTCCTTACTAGTGTTTATTCTCCATTTCAAAGGCTTGTCTCCTACAGAGGTCTGCTATGGAGTCACTCATTAATTCATTGGAGGCAGACACACACTAGTCACAACTGATTAACAACTGATACAACACGGTGAGACCGCGGGATTAGGAGCAAATCACACCGGGGGAAGGTGCGCGTGTACATGTGCACATGTGAATAGGTGAGCGAGTGCATGTGCCTCTGTGTGTGTGTGTGTGTGTGTGTGTGTGTGTGTGTGTGTGTGTGTGTGTGTGTGTGTGTGTGTGTGTGTGTGTGTGTGTGTGTGTGTGTGTGATGAATGATGTAAGAAGTCTTACATGTAATAAAGGCAGCGCGGAGGCTGATGTAAATGCTTGTTCTAATAAAAGGCTGGTGTTAAAGGGGGTGGGGGCACGGAAAGCAGATCTAGGTAAGTGCTTGTTACAATCAGCCTCAAGTCTGTGTGTCTGTACGCTCCTGTTAGAGCCGCTGTCTCAGGTTAAGTACGAGAAAGATGAAAGGACCGAGGTGGAGGTCACCTTTGCACGCTGAGCCGTAATGGAGAATACAAAGCACTGGCCAAAAACGAACTGCTTCTACTCATTGCGCACAATGGAAAATAAAGTTAAACAAAGAGAAAGTCAATATAGGAAGTCTGAAGAGGCTCTGAAGAGGCATTTTGAAAGGTACTGTATGGCATGCAGCAGAATTGGAAATATTTCTATCGTAAAACGTACTGTACTGTATGTATTTTACTCGCCACAAGTCTGCAGATTGAGTTATGAGAAATCTGGTCAATTTTGAATAACAGTTACAAATGTTAATCTGTTGTACTGTATGTTGTTATTGCTCATGCTAGAAGTGGGCCATGTGAGAATTGAGAGGTGGAGGTTGTGGTTTGGCAGGCAAGGAGTGTGTGTGCAAAGTTTGGCATGGATAGGGGCAAGAGATATGAGTAGGGCAAAAGTGTGACGTGACGTGTGACGGACAGACTGACGGACGGACTGACAGCCGGTTGTTACTTGGTAGAGGTGGGGAGTTTGGTCAAGTTAGACACTGTTACTTTGGTTAAGGTTACAATTGCAAGGGCGGTTTGGTTAAGGTTAGGCAGTGTTAGTCTGGTTGATGTTAGGCAACATTAGTATGATTACATTTAGGGCACTGTCTGTTAAGGCCTTTGCAGACAGGGTCTGATTTTCCCACGCGGAAAAAACAGACAGATGATGTCTCTATGACCACATGTATACCGAATAATTCGGGACCTGGTTGTATTACATGAAAGTTTGAGAGCCATTGATAGCAACATACGTTTTTTCCAGAAAACTGTTATGATTTAGAAGACTAGGATGTAAAATCTGCCTATCAGTGGTTAAGGAACACCAAAATTATATGTATTTGGCCGCGGACCCCACATCTCAAAATATTTTGTTCCAAGGATGGACCCCCATCGCAAAATATTTTGTTCCAAGGATGGACCCCCAGAAGCAAAGATTCAAGTTACAAATGTTCACTCTAAATGTGGGTCTATTCTGCATCTAGCTTAAGGTCTCAGCCAGGTCGCCCCGCCTCACTCACTCACTCACTCACTCACTCACTCACTCACTCACTCACTCACTCACTCACTCACTCACTCACTCACTCACTCACACTCACACACACACACACACACACACACACACACACACACACACACACACACACACACACACAACACACACAGCACTCTCAGCCCTGACTGGGCGGGGCTTCGGAAAAAAGAGAGAGAGAGAGAGAGAGACAGAGAGAGAGATTAATTAACATTTTTATGTAATGAGGCGTTTGTGTCTAATTATTTCTCTTACTGCAGCGGTTGGCAGCAGCAGCAGCAGCAGCAGCAGCAGCAGCAGGCTTTGATGTGCCGCTGGTGGATTTAAATA
>NC_137820.1:22645105-22647605 GCF_963921795.1 Nannobrachium achirus
GGTTTTGAAAGTAACTGCGACCTGACGGTCGCAATAACTCCTGTTAACAATAACGATAATGATACGAGCATCCACAATGATGAAAGAACTTTCTGTAAAAATGGAGCCCCAACATGGACACTGCTTCTACTACCCTGCATGCTCTGTTGCACAAACTAGAAAACAGAAAGGGCATGGGTTCACGGGAGGTCTTTGAACACATTTCAGAGTCTTTGAACATGTTTTCTATCAGCAATAAAGTGTACTGAAATAAAAATCTCTCGCTCTCACTTTCTCACTCACTCACTGCCTCCCTCTCCTCATTAGTGCTGTAAGACGTAAGATCAGCGGATACTTTTCAACTGTTATTCTTAGTATTCATGTTCTAATGCGGAGTCTCTCTTTAAAAACCACCGCACCGGACATTACACAAGGTTTGAGCTGTTCTACTGTGCAATCGCATTCTGAAGTATATCTCAATCCCCCTAAAATAGCAATGCACCAAAAAAAATTCAGGCCCACTGCACAATTTAAGGCCAACTCACCACACACGTCATGGACACATACTGTAGATGGGCGCAAGTACATTTGGTACTTAGACAATGTGGGCACTGGGCATGAAAATGACAACTGCCTCAGTTGTACACTAGCAATGACACTTGTGCTTTTCGCCAGGTGTAAGATAGAGAGCCCCATTTCTTTCTTTGACAGTTGTTCGGACATTCACTATTTTATCATTTCTGCCAAAACGGAACGTCTCGGAGGCGGACATGATGTTTTTGCCCCTGTCCATCAATGTATGTGAGTCTGTAAATATCACAGGCAGGACAAGACCAATCAAGAATCCAAAGATCATATTGTCACTGTCGGGCAGAAATCTCGTCAAGTTTCAATTTTGTACGTTTTCTTCGCAAATAAAGCCCTGCTTCATCATACAAGGCCGTCCCACAAAAGTAGTGAAAACAGCAGATCGCGGTGCGAGGCGTTGTAGATCGGTTGTTTTCACTAGTTTAAATCATTTTTAAATGATACATACAAAGCGAACGGTTTTGAACATACAAGGTTCCCACCCGACAACGACAATATGCACAATACTGTAGTTCTTTCTTTTATTCCTCTCTTCCACCTTTCTATTCATTTTTCAAGGTCCAACCTTCCCTCCTTCCCTTTCCTCTCTCTCTGACCTTGTGTGATCTACAGGCTCTCAGCCAGCAAAGCCACAATGCATCAGGAGGACAAGAAATCTAAGCAGTGATGACACCTGTCAATATCAGCTGGCTGGAGGGGAGGTTGAGAGAGAGACACAGACAGCGAGAGAGGGAGAGAGAGAGAGCGGGACAGAGAGAGATTTGGGGGGTTATCAGAGAAATAGTACATGAGAAAATATGCAAAGAATTGGGGTCAGTGGCGCTAAAAAGTCCAAGGCTGCGTCCGAAATCCACCCTATTCTCTAATGTAGTGTACTAAAAAGGGGCTCCGCCATTTTGAACTAGTGTCCGAATGTATAGTGAGCATTTTTGTACCCTAATATAGTGTACTGAAGTATCCCACAATGCATTTGGATTTGTAGTGAGCATTCGATGGTCACTATTCAAGCGCTATCCAAGCCCTGCCGCCCCACAATGCACTGCGCTGCGGCCGCTGTCTCGCGCTTTGAGCACGCACATGCGGTGTGCACGCGCACACGCACACTGCAGGCTCGTCTCTGCGTCTCTGGGCAGGAGGAGTAGCCACCTGTTGCTGAGCAAACGCAACAGAGCCGTCCGTAGCAGAACCACCGGCTAAAGAAAACAACTCGTACAAATGTCCACAGCATTGTCACCAGAGAACAAAATTTGTTTTTCATCATTTAATGATGAAAACAGCTCTAAAGTTGAGTTGTTTATGAAGAGAATATACGAGAATAGACGCTGGAGGCTTTTGTTTTTCGATCTTTTCTTCCCAACCTTCCACAGCTGATAATAATCATGATAAAATGTTATTTAAATTAGCAAGAATAACCTATTTTATCACAAACATGGGTGTATATCTGCATGTGAGACAAATGAATGTGGCATAAACATTATTCATTCATTGATTCACCAATGAATGAATACAATTTAAAAAATATATAGGCCTATATATTTTTTAACATTATTTTATTGAATTGTGATGAATAAAAACATAATTATATTTGGCCTATTTCTCATAATAACACCGCAACATGTTGGTATGTTATTTACAATCCACAACACAAGCATTGGGGAGTTGATGTACAAGCTCACAATGCGTCGCTTCGCCCCCTGTTGAGAGCTTGTAGATCGGCTATTATTTATTGCTCCAAAAGCCAGCGCTAGAGCGTTTTAACTGTGCGACAGCGATGACGCAACCAGATGGCGACGGAGTAGTGTCCGAAATGCGCTGATTTGTTCACTACTGTAGTACACTACATCTGGATCCCTCATTTAGGGTTAGGGAGTAGGGAACGTGTTCCGTATTTCGGACACAGCCCAAGACGAGTAGTAAAACTACTGTACATCCC
>NC_137820.1:22657605-22662605 GCF_963921795.1 Nannobrachium achirus
AAGTTTAGCTGCAGGTTCCAGGCTGCCATATCCAGCCCAAGAAACCGTAGAAACGGGGGACAAATAGAATGTACTTCTTAAAATAAATGTATCATGCCTGTTGCTAAGGTATGGGTGTTGCCATACCTTAGCTTTTTCTGAATTGAGGCCACGTAGCCTACATGCGTATGTCCGTGGTTGCCAGCTAGAGACTGCTGTTTATGCCTTGGTCAAGGCCAGCGTGTGTGCGTGTGTGCGCGTGTGCGTGTGTGCGTGCGTGCGTGCGTGCGTGCGTGCGTGTGTGCGTCCGTGTGTGCGTCCGTGAGATTAGCAACAATTCCCCCTTAGGGCTATATTTTACTGACCATCAACCACTCTAAAATGATAGTTAGAGCGCGATCCGGCTAGCTGACAGAAGGACTTGACATTTAAGAAACGCTTATTTTTTCCGCCCCACCAACAGTCCTGCCTTCATCTGCATGTGAGGAGAAGAGGATCAGGAGGCAGGAGGAAGAGGAGGAGGAGGAGAGAGGCGTGAGTAGCCCCTACAAGCCCTTCTCACTCCCATCCAGGGGTGTCGCACCAAATCCTGGGCCCTGGGTACAAGGATTCACTGCGGGCCCCCCATGGATGTTCTTCATAGGGGGAGGAGGGGGTTTAACCCATTTAGACTGGGAAAGCATTACTAGTAAGCGTTAATTTGTGCTTTAACTATTGAAAAATAGAAGATATACAAGCTCACAGTGCAGCGCTGCAAGCTTGTTGATCTGCTATTTTAGAAAAATCTTGAACATTTGTGCAAGTCTTTGAATATTTCAAATCCTTCTATTTTTTTTTTTTTTTTTTAGAAAAACCTATGTTTCTATGTCAGTGGTGCTCAAAACTTTCATGTCAAGGACCCCCCAAAATGATATGTACTTGGCCACGGACCCCCATCTCAAAATATTTAGTTCCAGGAACCCTCCAGAAGCAAAATTTGAGTCACACATTTTCACCACTTTTCAAAAATAGCAGATCTACAAGCTCACGGCACGCTGTGAGCTTGTATATGTGCTATTTTTCAACAGCTAAAGTATAAAATAATTAAGGCCCCTCCCTCCACCTTGGGCCCTAGTAACTCAGTCCCACTTCCCCCCCCCATTGTGACGCCCCTGCTCCCATCCAGTCATTCGGGGCCGTCCCACAATGCACGGCCACCCCACACCCTCAACAGAAGTGTCAGGCCCATTAGCCTAGCGACAAGAGCGCTAATCGTCACATTCCATTACAGTGGATGGCGGTGTGGTGATTATGTCGGCCATTTGGGAAGAGTCACGTAGGGGCCACTGTCACGTCACTAGAATACAAGGAGGGTGCAGGACTCACAGATGCACTGGTGACTTGGAGGTGCCAGTCTTGGCAAGTTCCTTTTCTTATTCAGCTCCGGTGAGCCGGCCATTTTATGACCGTAATAATTTATTATTATTATTTTGGGTTGAGGTCGGCCTGGAATCGAAGGCAGTATTCCCCTTCGCATCTCTCCGTTTCTCTCTCTCTCTCTCTCTCACAGCAGTAGTTCTCAACCTTTACCCCAAAATGATCATATTTTAACTGGGGACCCCCCCCCCCCCCACCCTGACGAGCAATTAGAGTTGAGGTATTACATTTTGTATAAAACACTTCTATTGTGAAAATAGCAGATCTACATGCTCACAAGCATGTAGATCTGCTATTTTCACAATTTCTGCCTCTAATATTAGAAAATGTGGCCAGGGTTTAATTAGTAATTTTAGAGGTATTAAAAAATCCTTAAATTGTCACTTTAGAAATGTGCAGATACCCTCTATGCACTTAAACGTTATGTCAGTTCATTTACTGTTGAGTGAGAAAACCACATTTCACATTAAAGGAAAATTCCAGAATAAAACATATTAATCCTTAATCAGCCTTTTATCACGTCTGTACATACCTGGTATGATGGATTTTTATCATAATCCTTCCAGTTTTTACTTCTCCTGGACTCCTCAGATCTCTCTCCCACAGCCAAAACGGCGGTCATTTGTGGTCCTCCAAAAGCGCTAATTTCCACCACTGCAAAGTTACTTTTTTCTTCATAAATCTGCTATTTATAGTTCCAAGACAGCCAGTAATCCATTGTTTTATCGCGGGTTGAGGGAAATGGCCATTGTTGACATGATCCCAATAGTACTCACAGAAGAAGAATGAAGTCTCGCGTCTCGCGTGATTACCGCGTTTCCTTTAGCTTTTTCTTTAGCGCAAAAGAAAGCTTTCTCCTGGAGTTATTACAGCCAGTATGTACACAACAAGGCATCGTGGTATATATATAAAAAATAAGAAAGCAGAAGAATATAATCTAGTTAGTCTATTGATCGCTAGAATCTAGTAATATGACTGAGAAGGATTCATAACAAAGCATTTTAACGGACTTCCTGTAGTCATAAGGTAATTCTATTACCTTTATTTATTTTATTTTTTCCTCAATACATTTGAAAGACACGTTTCTGTGGTCATGAGGTACTTTTTACCTAACGTTTATTTGGTGAGGCATTGCAGAATGTCTTGAGGAAAATACGATTATTTTGTGATTATATTGTAGCCTACATTGTTTACAAATAATAATACACGTCAAAGTTATTTTATAAGTAATTCCATAAATAAATAATAAATAAAATCGAAGAAATGTATTGAGGAAAAAATAAAATAAATAAAGGTAATAGAATTACCTTATGACTACAGGAAGTCCGTTAAAATGCTTTGTTATGAATCCTTCTCAGTCATATTACTAGATTCTAGCGATCAATAGACTAACTAGATTATATTCTTCTGCTTTCTTATTTTTTATATATATACCACGATGCCTTGTTGTGTACATACTGGCTGTAATAACTCCAGGAGAAAGCTTTCTTTTGCGCTAAAGAAAAAGCTAAAGGAAACGCGGTAATCACGCGAGACGCGAGACTTCATTCTTCTTCTGTGAGTACTATTGGGATCATGTCAACAACGGCCATTTCCCTCAACCCGCGATAAAACAATGGATTACTGGCTGTCTTGGAACTATAAATAGCAGATTTATGAAGAAAAAAGTAACTTTGCAGTGGTGGAAATTAGCGCTTTTGGAGGACCACAAATGACCGCCGTTTTGGCTGTGGGAGAGAGATCTGAGGAGTCCAGGAGAAGTAAAAACTGGAAGGATTATGATAAAAATCCATCATACCAGGTATGTACAGACGTGATAAAAGGCTGATTAAGGATTAATATGTTTTATTCTGGAATTTTCCTTTAAGCTAATGATCTGGGGACCTGCAATGGGGGTCCAGAACCACTGTCTCACAGCACCCACCGGTCCGACCGCAGGACACGCACGTTGCCCTAGAGCAGTGCTTCTCAAACTTTTTGAAATGCAGCCTTTTGATTGGAAATTCGAAACCCAAGTTCTAATAAAGAGGCTCGATGGGAGGGACACCAGACCGAGAAAGGAAGCACATTGGTGATGACGTAGCTCGGGATGGCTTGCGAGGCTACCTCTGCGTACCTCTAGGGGTACACATACCCCCATTTGAGAAACACTGCCCTAAAAGTGTGTTATGGCAACATACGGTGGCCTGGTGAAGCGCGAGGCGGCACGGAAAGAGGCAGCCGCAGCACTGTGAAGTGAACAAAGCCCCAGTGTTATTCTATTGGAATCAGATTCCTCTTTAACTCAACATAGACTTATCGATCGCTGCGAAAACTACACAAGAGCAGCCTCTGAACGCGTACGAACGAACGCACTTACGAGCAAACAGGGGCGTCAATTGGGTATGGCAGGGGTATGCAGCTGCCATAACCTGGGTCCAGGGGGGGGGGGGGAAATAAAAGTTACTTTTAAATATAAATCCATGAATGTCTCTTTGTCTATCTGTTCTGGTTATTATGTATTATAATTATATTCTCCACACTTGTATTCTCCCTATCTTGACAAGATGGTATATTCCCAGGTTCCGCAGGTCAGCTGCGCAGGTGCAATGCATTATGTTAATTGTGGCACGTTTACTTACTAACACAAGTCTTTTTCTTTTTCAGACATTGTGAAAATAGCCGATCTACATGCTCACAACGCCTCGCAGCGCGAGGCGTTGTGAGCATGTAGATCTGCTATTTTCACAATAGAACCGTGTCATCCAAAATGTAATGCCTATTTTCCATGAGGACTCCCATCTTTGCCATACCCTAGCTTTCGCCGAACTGACGCCACTGCGAGCAAATGGGCGCGCGAGAAGGAAACGGAGAGAAAGAGAGATGGATAAACAAAAGAGCAAAAAAAGGAAAGGAGAGGAAGAGAGAGAAAGAGAAGGGGCAGAGACACAGAGGAGTGAGGGGTAAATAACATCTTCATCTCCTGCTACAGCGTCTGAGGCAGCCAGTCAGTCAGGCATCATTAATCCAGTTGAGGAGAGCCTCCATCCGTTGTGTATTGGTTCATTTTACAACACTGTGGTACTGTCTAAATATTGACAGAGCCCTGCTGTCCGGGTCTATTGACCGTCATCTGAATGCTCCCTCCCTCTCAGAGCGGTGCACAGGCAGCGTAGCAAGGGAACTGTGGAGCTCTGATTGGAGTGAGGGGGGGAGGGGGGGGAGGGGGGGGGGGGGGGGGGGGGCTGGGAACCAGCAGGCTAAAGGCTCATATGCTTTTGTCTATAAGTTAAGATGAAAGAAAAAAAGGTTTTGCTTGTACTGTACGTAGATCGGTTCATTTTGGGGCCACGACGTCACGCAACGAATCATACGTTAGGCGTAGATCTAGTTCACCCTTGTTGGTAGAACTAGGGCAGTGGTTCTCAACCTTTTCAGGCCGCGACCCCCAAAATAATCATATTTTAACTGGGGACCCCCCAACCCTGATGAGCACTAAGAGTTACATTTTGTATAACATGGTTCTAATGTGAAAATAGCAGATACATGCTCACAACGCCTCGCAACGCGAGGCATTGTGAGCATGTAGATCGGCTATTTTCACAATTTCCGCCTCTAATATTTTA
>NC_137820.1:22665105-22672605 GCF_963921795.1 Nannobrachium achirus
AACGGGAATGGAACCAAGTCAATCCTGCTACTGACGATGAAGCGTCTGTGTGTGTGTGTGTGTGTGTGTGTGTGTGTGTGTGTGTGTGTGTGTGTGTGTGTGTGTGTGTGGTAATTAGTGTGTAAAGCCAGGCGGTCCAAGAAAGAGCCCATTGGGTCCTGCGCTCTGCAGTTTTACATCCCTCCCTCCCTCCCTCTCTCTCTCTCTCTCTCTCTCTCTCTCTCTCTCTCTCAACAATATGCATATGTTTTGGGTTGCTTTTAATTCCTCCACTCATAATTGGAGTGAACCACAGGGAACCCACAATCCATTGGGATAACACTGTAAACACGAGCTTACACTCTCTCTCTCTCTCTCTACAGCGCACTCACTGCACCTCGCTCATTGACTGGCGCAGACGAACAAGTGCGAGCGGGCCAGAAACACAATGCGGCCGGCGCTTCAAACAACCTAAACTGGCAAACAAGGCGACAGGCAGAGGTAAGGGCTTCACCCCAAAACCCATCTCTCTATTCTCTCGTGACAAACAAAAGAAACGGTGAGACTTCACAGAGAGCGGCGCTCGCACTCAGTCAATGACAGAAAAAGATAAATTATTGAGGGAGAGAGGGAGACAGAGAGGGGTAAGGGAGTAAAGAAGGATGGAGAGAGAGAGAGAGACAGACAGACAGACAGACAGACAGACGGAGAAAACGTTTGAACAAGTCAGAGGAATTCTGGCTCGCCATGTTGCATCAGAGAGAGCCAGTGCACTCTCCTGCAGAGAGAGAGAGGGAGGGGGGAGGGGGGGGGGGGGTACTAACGAAGGCGGGGTGGGAAGTTATTCATAAGAATCTGACCATGTAAGCACTTGTGTAGAGACATGGTGTTTAATTTGTAGTTGGAGTGAGGGGGGGAGAGAGAGAGAGAAGTTTTCAGTCTGAGGCTTGCGAACGCGGACACAATAATGTCACACTCGAGTGGGCAAACAGGTCAGACCATCCTGTATTGTTGCTCCCAAAATGCAGAGGGGTGGACCTGGTGGCGGCGTGGTGAGGGTTAACCGTGTGAATGAGCTTTGGGATGGTAATAGGATGTCCAAAAAAAAATCAAAAAAATATGCACTGCTTATCTTATAGAGCATACTTCCATAATTTAAGATGGCCTTTTTGCATGGCAGTGTGTGTGTGTGTGTGTGTGTGTGTGTGTGTGTGTGTGTGTGTGTGTGTGTGTGTGTGTGTGTGTGTGTGTGTGTGTGTGTGTGTGTGTGTGTGTGTGTGTGTGTGTGCGTGCGTGTGTGTGTGTGTGTGTGCACGCGCGTGTGTGTGTGTGTATGCAGGTGTGTGTGTATGTGTTCTTCCGGTTGTTTGTGTCTGCATGTGTGTGCTTACAGTATGTGTATGTGCACAGTATATCGGCTTATGAGTGGAAGCGACTAAGGCCCGATTTGTGCTTGGTTGCACACCAGTGTCATTAACCAAAAGTAGCAGGTTTACAAGCTAACCGCGCGTCATACTGAGATGCGTTGTAAGCTTGTAGAGCTGCAATTTTAGGCGCACTACAGCAGCAAATAACCATGAGTGTCATGTTCTATTTCAGAACTGAACTTTTGTTTGTGTTTTTGCGCCCTCTAGTGGGCACTGGTTTATTGGGTTTTCCTAGCAGTTAGGTTTCATTCTCAAGTGAAGCGTCAGACCATGCGGTCACACAGAGCACTGCTTAGTTACAGTAGTCCTTAGCTCTTTATGTGTGTGTCTTGGAAAGTATCGTCTGTGAGTATCATAATTGCAATCATTTCAAAGGTGTATTGTGCATTTTGTAACCACATGGTCATCTTTCTTTCCCCATTACTAATGTTGGTACTGAGCTGTTAGCCTCCTGGATTGTTTGTTGCTAAGCTAGCTAGCTTCTATTGCTCCTGTGTTCTTTGTTGTGATAGTCCTGTCACATTATCACAGATTCACTGTTGTTGGTCAGCACTACTAGCTTCATTCAAGCTCTAGAGAATCATTTTGGCTTTGTGTCAATTCATTTGTGTTACAGTTCATGATAATTCAGTACAGTAATTCATTATCCTATATCATTGCAACTCATGTGTGGTTTAGTAATTCATAATTGTATCTCATTGGTGATAATTCATAATCTCATGTTTCATAAGGACTGTAATTCAAGAGAATTCATTATTGTAATTCATGTTTCCAATTCATATTACAGTAGTGTGCAGTATCATTTAAATAGGTTAAAAACAATTAAGAGGCCTACAGGCTATTTACATTTTATTTACAGTGCAGTCATTTCATGCCATTTAAAAAGTGATTTACACTGTGTAGTACATGTTTGCTGCTTGTAGCCTTTTGGTTCATGCTATTTTTTATTTTATTGGATGTATGCCTTATACAGTCAGCATTCTTTAATTGGTGCTTCCTTTGTTTTATTGTATTTTGCAGTTTTACAAATTGGTTTGATACCTGGAATGGAGAAGAGTAAAACACCTTCAAACTTTATTCTGTCTCTGACCGTCTCTTCAAACCTACTGTTAGCTGTCTGTCTATTTGTGTCTCCTCCACACACACTGAGGACAGAACAGTAAAAAGACGTCTTCACAGCGGGCACGCTGCATCGAAAGAAAAACAGGGTACTGAAGCACCGCTCTGACCTGCATCAATCCCCCGCGACCACCCTCCAGAGACAGTCACCATGTCAGCTAAAGGGGAGCCAGCCAAAAAACAACCACCTCCCACAGGTGATGATAAAGACAGTGTCAGTTCGGGCTCAACCACAGCCAGTGGGAGGGCAGCCAAGGCCCGTGCTAAACTTGAGGTTGCTAAAGCGCGTGCTGCCTACCTTCAGCGAGATATTGAATTAAAGGCACAAGAGGCACAAGCAACAGCTGATATGACAATCAGAGGGGCACAAGCAACGGCTGATATGACAATCAGAAAGGCACATATAGCTGCTCAGTTATCAGCACTACAGAGTGAGCGAGAGATAGCAGAAGCCTTAGCAGAGACTACTGTTCTGGAGGCTGCTGCGGACGCTGAAAATGGAGAGGGCGGTAAGATGGACATGGAAGACATAACTGAAACTGTCATACAGCGTACACAAGCTTATGTCGAACAACACACTCAGCGCCCACCTGGTGACTCAGAACCTTCCGAGGAGCCCCCACCGCTTGAATTGTTCACGCCATCACTACTGCCTCTCATTCATCCTAATGTAGACCCCCAATCAACAAGACAAGACTCAACGCAACAACACATCGACTTCACATCTGCTCATGACAGAGCTCATCGGCAGAGCTCGTCAACGCCTGCAGTTCACCACCAGGCTACCGCAATCAAAGTCTCTCCAGATGTAAAGCCGGTTACAGGACATCTCTCCTTTACACAGCACCCTATCCCTGATCCTCGTGCCTCCCAACACACCAATCACTCACCTACAGGTGTTAAGCAGCAGCCTAGAAGCCCCATACAAACCCCAAATCATCCCTCTTCTGCTCAGACCCCTCTCCCCAACTCACATGCTACCCATCATAGACCTATGGACGATAGGTCTGGACTGAGTGACATTGCTAAGTACTTGGTACGCCGTGAACTTGTGAACACAGGGCTCATCAAGTTCAGCGATCGTCCAGAAAACTATTGGGCGTGGAAGTCCTCATTCATTAATGCTACAGGAGGACTAGACTTATCAGCGAGCGAGGAGCTCGATCTCTTATCCAAGTGGCTGGGGAGTGAGTCCTCTGAACATGTCACGAGAATCCGTTCTGCTTATGTACACGACCCTGCTGCCGGGCTGGAAATGGCCTGGGATCGCCTTGAAGAGTGTTATGGTGCCCCTGAAACAATTGAGAGGGCTCTCTTTGAGAGACTGGATAAGATGCCTAAAATCAATCAAAGGGACCCACAAAAGCTCAGGGAACTTGGAGACTTATTGCAGGAGCTGCAATCTGCAAAGAATAGTGGCTACCTTACTGGACTTTCCTGCCTCGACAGCGCCAGGGGGATCCAACCTATTGTCGAAAAGCTGCCTTTCAATCTACAGGAGAAGTGGATGAATCAAGGCTCACAGTACAAGGAGATGCACCATGTCCAGTTTCCCCCATTTGGGTATTTCACGAACTTTGTATGCAGTGAGGCACGCAAAAGAAATGACCCAAGCTTCATCCTCCCAACAGCCTCTACGAGTCAGAGTCCAAGCTGCTCCTACAGGGCCATGACGGGCTCATCAGCACCAAATAGACCAGGGAATGGCAAAGCCCAGGTCTCCAATTTCAAGGCAGAGGTCGCAAACAACCACTCTGCTATTGATCCAAACAGACTGGAGCCCATAAACAGAGAATGTCCCATACACAAGAAGCCCCATCCTCTGAAAAAGTGTCGGGGTTTCCGTCTCATGTCAGATGAAGAGCGCATCACCTACCTCAGAGAGAATGGTGTCTGCTTTAGGTGTTGCGCCTCTACCACCCACATAGCAAAAGAGTGCAAAACAGAGGTGAAATGCAGGGAATGCAACAGCAACAGACACGTCGAAGCGCTGCATCCTGGACCACCGCCTTGGAACGCAGAAGGCCCTACAGAGAACGGCGGGGAGAGTGCTGGAGAGACCGATCCGCCAACAGTCAACTCTGCATGCACCAGCGTCTGTAGCGGAGGCCAGAGCTCCTGGTCTTGTTCCAAGGTTTGCCTGACAAAAGTCTATCCAACAGGTCACCCGGAAAAGGCAGAAAAGGTCTACGTTATTCTGGATGACCAGAGCAATAGGTCGATGGCCAGGTCAGAATTCTTCAACCTTTTCAAACTCACCGGATCAGACTCTCCATACACCCTCCGCACGTGTTCTGGGGTTACGGAGACATCTGGGAGAAGAGCTACAGGGTTCACAGTAGAATCCTTGGATGGAACAACAAGGGTGATGCTCCCCACACTCATCGAGTGCAATCACATGCCAGACGACCGGTCTGTCATACCAACACCGGAGGCCGCACAGCATCACGCTCACCTAAAACCCATCGCACACAAAATACCACGCCTGGATCCAGAGGCCCAGATACTCCTCCTTCTGGGACGAGACATCCTCCAAGTACATAAAGTCCGAGAGCAACGCAACGGTCCTCACAGCGCTCCCTACGCCCAAAGATTAGACCTGGGATGGGTTGTTATCGGCGACATCTACACGGGTTCAGCTCACAGGTCAGCAGTTGTTACCTCTTTCCACACTAATGTACTAGAACACGGCTGTCCATCCTTCTCAACTCCATGCTCTATTCAACTTCAAGCCAAGGAAACGTTCAGTGCCAAAGCGCAAGTCATGGTCAAGCCGGCTGCAACCTTCAGCTCCACAGTGGACGGACAACAGGCAGACGCCTCATCGACCAGCACAGCTTCCAGCCAGGCATGCTGCACAACAGGCTTACCTGTCAACCCGGTCAGTAGCCACTTGGAACCAATGGTCACAACAGTTTGCAACACATCTGGTTCGCTGTCCACTCAATCAATCACTCCACCAAATGGGACAGCCCGTGTTCAGCCTCTCTGTAGCCCCTTGCCACACTCTGAACCTGTCCCTCAAAACGACACAGAGTCATTCCTTGGACTACAGCCTACAACTCCCACACCGTTTCTCAAGAAGTCAGCATCAGTCCTATCGAAGGCAAGCTCTACGAATGATGCTTCGACACAGGGAAGATCTGCTGGTGTCGCCACACAGCCTCCTGATCATCTCTTCCACCAAACAGTCCCACCACCTGTGGACAAGTACCTCCTGCAGCCCTCCAGAAAGCTTGCCGACCAGCCAGAGTGCCTGTCTGTTGTTAGGACAGCATCTCCAACTCCCCACTCATTACACGGTCCCTCACACCTCCCTTATGTGACCAAGGACACCCCCTTTCTCATGTCACCTGCTACAATCCCGACACACAGGTTGTATGGCCCCTTGCCCCCTCCAGGAACATTCGACGGAGGTGGTTTCCACCGCCAGTGGTGGGGACAGGTACATTGTCTCGCCAACGTCTACTGGAACAGACTAACACTAGAGTACCTTCCAATGCCCTTCGCTCTGGTCAAACAGTCGGTCTCAGAGACACTGTCTAATCTCCCCATTCTTTATGACACGGCAAGCACAGCAATGTTTTGTTAAATTGTTTAGTTAGTGGTATTTAGATAACAAATACCAGACGGGGAGTGTCATGTTCTATTTCAGAACTGAACTTTTGTTTGTGTTTTTGCGCCCTCTAGTGGGCACTGGTTTATTGGGTTTTCCTAGCAGTTAGGTTTCATTCTCAAGTGAAGCGTCAGACCATGCGGTCACACAGAGCACTGCTTAGTTACAGTAGTCCTTAGCTCTTTATGTGTGTGTCTTGGAAAGTATCGTCTGTGAGTATCATAATTGCAATCATTTCAAAGGTGTATTGTGCATTTTGTAACCACATGGTCATCTTTCTTTCCCCATTACTAATGTTGGTACTGAGCTGTTAGCCTCCTGGATTGTTTGTTGCTAAGCTAGCTAGCTTCTATTGCTCCTGTGTTCTTTGTTGTGATAGTCCTGTCACATTATCACAGATTCACTGTTGTTGGTCAGCACTACTAGCTTCATTCAAGCTCTAGAGAATCATTTTGGCTTTGTGTCAATTCATTTGTGTTACAGTTCATGATAATTCAGTACAGTAATTCATTATCCTATATCATTGCAACTCATGTGTGGTTTAGTAATTCATAATTGTATCTCATTGGTGATAATTCATAATCTCATGTTTCATAAGGACTGTAATTCAAGAGAATTCATTATTGTAATTCATGTTTCCAATTCATATTACAGTAGTGTGCAGTATCATTTAAATAGGTTAAAAACAATTAAGAGGCCTACAGGCTATTTACATTTTATTTACAGTGCAGTCATTTCATGCCATTTAAAAAGTGATTTACACTGTGTAGTACATGTTTGCTGCTTGTAGCCTTTTGGTTCATGCTATTTTTTATTTTATTGGATGTATGCCTTATACAGTCAGCATTCTTTAATTGGTGCTTCCTTTGTTTTATTGTATTTTGCAGTTTTACAAATTGGTTTGATACCTGGAATGGAGAAGAGTAAAACACCTTCAAACTTTATTCTGTCTCTGACCGTCTCTTCAAACCTACTGTTAGCTGTCTGTCTATTTGTGTCTCCTCCACACACACTGAGGACAGAACAATGAGTATAAAGAACCCTTAACCACTTAAACCTACGCCTTCCCACTTCCTTTAGGCAGTAATGGAGGCATGCTAGGACGACAATAAAACAACACTCTCACAGTCACAACCTTCTGTTCAGTCAGACACCAGTTCATTTAACTCTCAAATACCGGAAACGCGCCCGAGTCGCGTTCGATTTTAACCACTTTAACCATTATTGTATGCTTTAACTGTAGAAAAATAGCAGATATACAAGTGCCGCGCTGTGAGCTTGTATATCTGCTTGAAAAATCGTGAAAATGAGTGCAAGTCTTTGAATATCTTTGACCCGATCTTTGACCCCGACTTCTAA
>NC_137820.1:22677605-22683517 GCF_963921795.1 Nannobrachium achirus
ATCCGCGTATCTCGAGAACCGTTCGTCCCACCGGCTTCAGATTCGGCACGCGCGTTCCCCGCTGCGGCGCGGAGTGCAGTGCCGGGCCTCGGCCCGACTCGGCATGCGGTTTTCCCGAAGCGGCGCGAAACGTTCGGAATCTCCTTACGCGGAGCTGATTGTTAACATCAGGCTGTTCCTGAGGAAATCGGCACAATCGCTGACTCATTGTGACATCACTTCATAAAAGGCTCTGACATCACGTACGCCAGGAGTCAACAAAAGATCTCTGTGAATGTGTATGTATGTATGTGAATCTCGAGAACCGTTCTTCCCACCGGCACGCGCGTTCTCCAGATATGGGCATAAAATGAATCCCCGAATGCGGAGCTGATGTCTGACATCAGAGTTTTCCGCAACCGGTACTGTGTGTGCAGAGATCTCCATATATTGGGGTTTGCATTAAAGGGTGGGGACAAAGGCTAACAGAAGGCAAACAGATGGTCAAAACGGGTCCTATGACAACAGGTATATTGGGGTTTGCATTAAAGGGTGGGGACAAAGGCTAACAGATGGTCAAAACGGGTCCTATGACAACAGGTATATTGGGGTTTGCATTAAAGGGTGGGGCAGGCATAAAATGGACGCAAATAGACAGATATCTCCATATATGGGCATATGGGCATAAAATGGACCCAGAACTATATCTGCAGTGATCTCCATATATGGACATAAAATGGACGCCGACAGACAGACAGATACAGATATCTCCATATATGGGCATAAATGGACACAGGCAAACAGATGGTCAAAACAGGTCCTATGACAACAGGTATAATGGGGTTTGCATTAAAGGGCGGGGCATTCATTCTCTATTTACATCGTTCCCGAGTTGGCCAGGTCGCCGACTAGACGCTGGGCCGAACAGGTATATTGGGGTTTGCATTAAAGGGTGGGGCAGGCATAAAATGGACGCAAATAGACAGATATCTCCATATAAGGGCATATGGGCATAAAATGGACCCAGAACTATATCTGCAGTGATCTCCATATATGGACATAAAATGGACGCCGACAGACAGACAGATACAGATATCTCCATATATGGGCATAAATGGACACAGGCAAACAGATGGTCAAAACAGGTCCTATGACAACAGGTATAATGGGGTTTGCATTAAAGGGCGGGGCATTCATTCTCTATTTACATCATTCCCGAGTTGGCCAGGTCGCCGACTAGACGCTGGGCCGCCCGAAGGGCGGCCCAGCTTCTAGTCTCCACAAATAGGCCAAAAGTTTGTTTTACCAATTATCAAGACATACGGGCAGTTGACAGTTTGCCATGGTCATTAAAGTTGAATCTCCATATATGGAGATAACCTACGCATCACACTAAGTCTGACCTCACCAGCCCATATTTGGGCATGAGCAACTTATGTCTCCATATATGGAGATATGATGACATCACACAGTCCTCAGCCGATGATGTGGCGTGATGTCATACAATACACAAACGAGCCCTACAGTATAAAGGGGCAATTCTTGCCAGGAAAGAAGCATTTCTTCGACTCAGACCTTATCGCCAGGGTTGGCTTATAGCAGCTGTCGGTAGGACCATATATGGATTCTGTTAGTGTGGATCTCCTAACAGGGCATCATCTGGGATACAATCCCTTTTATGGAGATCCCTAACATAATCCCTTTCATGCCCATATATGGAGATCCCTAACAGAATCCCTTTATGCCCATATATGGAGATCCCTAACAGCATCCCTTTTATGCCCATATATGGAGATCACTAACAGCTAACAGAATCCCTTTTATGCCCATATATGGAGATCCCTAACAGAATCCCTTTTATGCCCATATATGGAGATCCCTAACAGAATCCCTTTTATGCCCATATATGGAGATCCCTAACAGAATCCCTTTTATGCCCATATATGGAGATCCCTAACAGAATCCCTTTTATGCCCAGTTGGTTGCTAGGGTAAAAAAACATGGTTGCTATGGTAAACAGTTGGTTGCTAGGGTAAACAGTTGGTTGCTAGGGTAAAACCATGGTTGCTAAGGTGGTTGCTAACGTACACTAACAGACCAGCAACAACAGACTGTTGCCACAGCAACGTACACAAAGGTTTGTGTACACATGTGGTGTGATGTCATACTGAAGATATATGACATCACACCGTACACAAACAAAGGTGTGACGTGTGACGTGTGACGGACGGACGGCCGGTGGAGGTTTTGGTTGCGACCGTCAGGGAGCAGTTTACTATGAAAACCTCCACCGGCCGTCCGTCCGTCCGTCCGTCCGTCCGTCGGTCACACGTCACACGTCACACCTTTGCCCTGCTCATATCTCCGCATCAGTATGACATCACACCACATGTGTACACAAACCTTTGTGTATGTTGCTGTGGCAACAGTCTGTTGTTGCTGGTCTGTTAGTGTACGTTAGCAACCACCTTAGCAACCATGGTTTTACCCTAGCAACCAACTGTTTACCCTAGCAACCAACTGTTTACCATAGCAACCATGTTTTTTACCCTAGCAACCAACTGTTTACCATAGCAACCAGATACGCAGAGCAGGGATCTCCATATATGGGCATATAAGGGATTCTGTTAGGGATCTCCATATATGGGCATACAAGGGATTCTGTTAGGGATCTCCATATATGGGCATAAAAGGGATTCTGTTAGGGATCTCCATATATGGGCATAAAAGGGATTCTGTTAGGGATCTCCATATATGGGCATAAAAGGGATTATGTTAGGGATCTCCATATATGGGCATAAAAGGGATTCTGTTAGGGATCTCCATTTATGGGCATAAAAGGGATTCTGTTAGCCGTTAGTGATCTCCATATATGGGCATAAAAGGGATGCTGTTAGGGATCTCCATATATGGGCATAAAAGGGATTCTGTTAGGGATCTCCATATATGGGCATGAAAGGGATTCTGTTAGGGATCTCCATATATGGGCATAAAAGGGATTGTATCCCAGATGATGCCCTGTTAGGAGATCCACACTAACAGAATCCATATATGGTCCTACCGACAGCTGCTATAAGCCAACCCTGGCGATAAGGTCTGAGTCGAAGAAATGCTTCTTTCCTGGCAAGAATTGCCCCTTTATACTGTAGGGCTCGTTTGTGTATTGTATGACATCACGCCACATCATCGGCTGAGGACTGTGTGATGTCATCATATCTCCATATATGGAGACATAAGTTGCTCATGCCCAAATATGGGCTGGTGAGGTCAGATTTAGTGTGATGCGTAGGTTATCTCCATATATGGAGATTCAACTTCAATGAGTAACCATGGCAAACTGTCAACTGCCCGTATGTCTTGATAATTGGTAAAACAAACTTTTGGCCTATTTGTGGCTTATCTCCCGATTAGGGAGTCTTACTGGTAGTAAACTGCTCCCTAACGGTCGCAATAAATGACCACTAAGGATTTTTGCGACCGTAGGTCGCATTTACTACCAAAACCTCCACAGGCTGTCCGTGGGTCAGTCAGTCAGTCACACTTTTGCCCTGCTCATATCTCCGCAACCGTTGACCCGATCCATGCCAGATTTTGCACACACACTCCTTGACTGCCAAACTACAACCTCCAAGGACCCCCGGAGCCCCAGGGACCCCCAGCTCCCTGGGGGACCCCCAGATGTAAAAAATGACCAAATGTGGTCACACGTCCACACGTCACACTTTTTCCCTGCTCATATCTCCGCAACCGTTGACCCGATCCATGCCAGATTTTGCACACACACTCCTTGCCTGCCAAACTACAACCTCCAAGGACCCCCGGAGCCCCAGGGACCCCCAGGTCCCTGGGGGACCCCCAGATGTAAAAAATGACCAAATGTGCAAAAAATGACCAATGACCACCCCAACAGGGCTGCTCACGGGGAATTCCCGGGGACCCACCGAATCCTGGTGCTCCAGAACGGATGCAAAAGTGGTGGCGCCCCAGTGGAGGACCCCCTGCCACTGCAGCGCACATAAAATGCCGTAACTCGGGCTAGGAGCGTCCGGGAGAGCCGGGGCCGGTACCTATTCGTCCGCCAAGGCAACGCGGAGGGACCCCACCCCTCATTTCTCACATGGCCCTATTCTAGCGCCACCTTCAGGCCGATTTTTACAACACATTTTTGGACACTGCTCCTACAGTTTTTGCCCGAAAATCACAAATATCACTACACAGCATGTCTACACTCATGTCATCAACATGGATCAGGAAGATTTGGAAAAACACATTTTTGCCCTATTGTGGAGATAAGCCACCTACGGTCGCTTATCTCCGATTAGGGAGTCTTACTGGTACTACAGTATGCGCGTAGCGCAACACAAGCACACAGTAAGATCCAGAGTATTATACTAGTCGTATGCCAGTAGTATTATGTGGTTAAAGCAGATTTAAAAGCTCACAATATGTCACATCACACAACCTATGACACTTTTTGCCTATAATGACATGCCTGAAGTCGGGATGCCAGGTTGAAAGTGGTTAAATGTGAATTATTCTTTGTCACTGTCGGGCAGAAACCTTGTATCTCTAAGTTTCAAATTTGCAGCTTTTACGTCAAGTAAAGCCCTGCTTCATCATACCAGACTGTCGCACAAAACTAGTGAAAATAGCAGATCTACAAGCACACAGATCAGCTATTTTCACTACTTTAATTCATTTTAAAAATGATAACACAAAACAGTTTTGAACATACAAGGTTTCCACCCGACAACGTTTTATAATGAGACCTGGCCGCTGCGTCTTGACTATGGCTCACGACGGTTGATAGAAGGACCTTCCTCGGCCAGCCCCCCCCCCCCCCCCCCCCCCCCTTCCCCCCCACAGCTGACCTCATCCCCTGCTGATGGAAGTACAGAGCCACCCAGCCAGGGTGGCCCTGTACTCTTTGTGCCTGCTCTCTCCTCTCCTCTCCTGGGAAGAGCTGGAACAAGCAGCCCCTCTGTCTGGAGGAACCGCTGAGAGACAGAGGCTCAACTCTATACCTGCCACTGCCAAATGGATCCATGAATAGGTGCTGCACACATGCATGCATGTGCGCCCCACGCAGACGCAGACACACACGCACACGCACACACACACACTTACCCCCTTTCTCTCCCTTCCTATCGTTTTCTCACTCTCACTCACTGTCTGTCTGTCTGTCTGTCTGTCTGTCGTTGTCTGTCTGTCTGTCTGTCTGTCTGTCTGTCTGTCTGTCTGTCTGTCTCTGTGTGTGTGTGTGTGTGTGTGTGTGTGTGTGTGTGTGTGTGTGTGTGTGTGTGTGTGTGTGTGTGTGTGTGTGTGTGTGTGTGTGTGTGTGTGTGCGTGTGTGCGTGCGTGTATGTGTGTGCCAGTGGTGTAAAGTAAGTAATTTATCTAAGTACTGTACTTAAGTACCGTTTTGAGGTATTTGTACTTTACTTGAGAATGTCATTTCCAATACTTTTACTTCTACTCCACTACATCTCGAATCCAAATATTGTACTTTTCACTCCACTACAATTATTTGAAAACTTTAGTTACTAGTTACTTTTTCAGATACAAATTATAATGTTATATATAAGACATACATTAACCACTTTAGCCCTATTTTATACCTAGGCTATTTGAAAATAGCTGATCTACAAGCTCACAGAGCTTGTAGATCTGCTATTTTCAAACATTCTGTACTTTTACTTTTAGTACTTTAAAAACCCTTTCCAAGCCACGGGAGCCCCTTAATATTAAAACCGTACTATATCGGACTTCCTAGGGGGGGAGGGGCAGCCAATCGTCTTTTCCGTACTTTCCCGTATTTACGAAATAAATGATTTTCATCCGAAAATCGGCGATCGTCTAACCTTCCCTAGTCACCACTCGTGCATTGATAGCTCATGGCTGGTCTGACATGAAGCAGAAGTGATGTCATGGCC
>NC_137820.1:22683717-22708717 GCF_963921795.1 Nannobrachium achirus
TCTCTTTCTTTCTCTCTCACACACACACACACACACACACACACACACACACGCACAAAAGGATGGGGGGAGATGGTATAATTACTTGACAAATCACTGGCTCTTTTATGTGTCGGATGAAAGCATATAAATTGGGGGAAATGCTACGCAGGAAATAACATAAAGTCTTTTTTCTCTTCATTTTTTTTTTTTTTTTTACCACTCTTCTCCGTTAAGTGACCGGAGAGGGAAATCGTGTGTGTGTGGTGTGTGAGTGTGTGTGTGTGTGTGTGTGGGGGGGGGGGGGGCATATTAATGGTGCTTAAGTATGCCGTGTGATTCCCAAGCGCTGATTAAATTATAGTGGGCGAGATCGTCCGTTAGGCTGGAAAAACTTGAAAAAAGGAAGGAAAAAAATAGAAAAAGGCAGTGGCTTTTTAAAAATGCATCAAACATGCAGTTAGATTAGCTCTCTATCTCTCCCTTGCGATGTCTGAGAGTGAAGAGAGAGAGAGTGTGTGTCTGTGTGGTGTGTGTGTGTGTGTGTGTGTGTGTGTGTGTGTGTGTGTGTGTGTGTGTGTGTGTGTGTCTGTGTGTGTGTGTGTGTGTGTGTGTGTGCGCACGCGCGTGTGTGCATTGGGAGGGGGTAAGTCCAGAGCGCAAACTCTTTCCCTTATGAGAAACTCACCCTAACCAGAGTGTTAGATGGAAATCAAACAGTCAAAATACCTTTAATAATAAAATAAACGGAACGGGAATGGAACCAAGTCAATCCTGCTACTGACGATGAAGCGTCTGTGTGTGTGTGTGTGTGTGTGTGTGTGTGTGTGTGTGTGTGTGTGGTAATTAGTGTGTAAAGCCAGGCAGTCCAAGAAAGAGCCCATTGGGTCCTGCGCTCTGCAGTTTTACATCCCTCCCTCCCTCTCTCTCTCTCTCTCTCTCTCTCTCAACAATATGCATATGTTTTGGGTTGCTTTTAATTCCTCCACTCATAATTGGAGTGAACCACAGGGAGGCCACAATCCATTGGGATAACACTGTAAACACGAGCTTACACTCTCTCGCTCTCTCTCTACAGCGCGCTCACTGCACCTCGCTCATTGACTGGCGCAGACGAACAAGACGAACAAGTGCGAGCGGGCCAGAAACACAATGCGGCCGGCGCTTCAAACAACCTAAACTGGCAAACAAGGCGACAGGCAGAGGTAAGGGCTTCACCCCAAAACCCATCTCTCTATTCTCTCGTGACAAACAAAAGAAACGGTGAGACTTCACAGAGAGCGGCGCTCGCACTCAGTCAATGACAGAAAAAGATAAATTATTGAGGGAGAGAGGGAGACAGAGAGGGGTAAGGGAGTAAAGAAGGATGGAGAGAGAGAGAGAGACAGACAGACAGACAGACAGACAGACAGACGGAGAAAACGTTTGAACAAGTCAGAGGAATTCTGGCTCGCCATGTTGCATCAGAGAGAGCCAGTGCACTCTCCTGCAGAGAGAGAGGGAGGGGGGAGGGGGGGGGGTACTAACGAAGGCGGGGTGGGAAGTTATTCATAAGAATCTGACCATGTAAGCACTTGTGTAGAGACATGGTGTTTAATTTGTAGTTGGAGTGAGGGGGGGAGAGAGAGAGAGAGAGAAGTTTTCAGTCTGAGGCTTGCGAACGCGGACACAATAATGTCACACTCGAGTGGGCAAACAGGTCAGACCATCCTGTATTGTTGCTCCCAAAATGCAGAGGGGTGGACCTGGTGGCGGCGCGGTGAGGGTTAACCGTGTGAATGAGCTTTGGGATGGTAATAGGATGTCCAAAAAAAATCAAAAAAATATGCACTGCTTATCTTATAGAGCATACTTCCATAATTTAAGATGGCCTTTTTGCATGCAGAGAGTGTGTGTGTGTGTGTGTGTGGTGTGTGTGTGTGTGTGTGTGTGTGTGTGTGTGTGTGTGTGGGTGCGTGCGTGCGTGTGTGTGTGTGCACGCGCGTGTGTGTGTGTGTATGCAGGTGTGTGTGTATGTGTTCTTCCGGTTGTTTGTGTCTGCATGTGTGTGCTTACAGTATGTGTATGTGCACAGTATATCGGCTTATGAGTGGAAGCGACTAAGGCCCGATTTGTGCTTGGTTGCACACCAGTGTCATTAACCAAAAGTAGCAGGTTTACAAGCTAACCGCGCGTCATACTGAGATGCGTTGTAAGCTTGTAGATCTGCAATTTTAGGCGCACTACAGCGGCAAATAACCATGAGTATAAAGAACCCTTAACCACTTAAACCTACGCCTTCCCACTTCCTTTAGGCAGTAATGGAGGCATGCTAGGACGACAATAAAACAACACTCTCAGTCACAACCTTCTGTTCAGTCAGACACCAGTTCATTTAACTCTCAAATACCGGAAACGCGCCGAGTCGCGTTCGATTTTAACCACTTTAACCATTATTGTATGCTTGAACTGTAGAAAAATAGCAGATATATAAGCTCACAGCGTGGCACCGAGTGCCGCGCTGTGAGCTTGTATATCTGCTTGAAAAATCGTGAAAATGAGTGCAAGTCTTTGAATATCTTTGACCCGATCTTTGACCCGACTTCTAAATCCTTCCTCTGTCTAAATCATGCTGTTCTCAAACCTTTTCATGTCAAGGACCCCCAAAATTACAGGTATTTGGCCACGGACCACCATCTCAAAATATGTTGTTCCAGGGACCACCCAGAAGTAAATATTTAGTTACAACTGTTCGCTTTTAAGTAGATATATTCAAAGACTTGCAAAAAAAATCATGATTTTTCAAAAATAGCAGATCTACAAGCTCGCCGCGCTGTGAGCTTGTATATCTGCTATTTTTCAATAGTTAAGCAGTCAATAATCCTAGGCCTAAATGGGTTAAAAACACACTGCAAGATGCCTGTGGCAGTAGGTCCGTGCGGCCCAGCACCAGCCCAGCTGTTTGGATCGGGTCAAGATGGCCTTCGTGATGGGGTGTGCAGTGGGGATGGCTGCAGGAGCCATGTTTGGGGACATTCTCCTGTCTAAGGATGGGGATGCGTGACAGGGAGCTGATGGGAGGAGTGGGGAAGACAGTAGTGGCGTTTCCATAAACTTATTCGAAAATGCGTTTTTCAGGCAAGGAGAGAGAGAGAGATAGAGAGAGCAAGGGACCGAGTCGTGCGCAAAACGGGCGGCAGTGTGCAAACGTGACTGACATAACGTGAGGTTGATTTTTTTATTTGCATGCTCCGAAATTCACTCCGATATTCGGCCCGAAAAACGCAGCAGTGTGCAACCACCTTAAGGCAGAGCAAATTTAGCCTGTTTCCATCCGCGGGTGTCATTCGAATTAGTGTAGCGCTCCCTACCTCCTTGCCCACCACTGGCCCCCACCATTGTGCTTAGGGTCCTTGGGAAACGCCAGGTCGCAGAAGAGCGGACACAAACAAACAACACATAAACAGAGACTGAACGTGACACTTGAAGTGTTTCCATAAAAAGATTGATGTGCAAATGCCTTAATGCACATTAAACAGCTTTATGGAAATGCAACTAGTGATGCAGAGTGGAGGGACATTTGGGACATTCATGGCTATTGGCATGGGAATCCGCTGCTGATGTTTGTATCCTCTCTGTTTGGACACAGCAACCGCACAGACACAGACACACACACACACACACACACACACACACACACACACACACACACACACACACACACACACACACACACACACACACACACACACACACACACACACACACACACACACACTTCCATATGCCTTCCCCACAATACGTATGCTGGGGTTTTAAGTCAGTGGTTTTTCAACCCTTTTCATACCAAGGCCCATTATTTATTCAGCGTTTGAATTTTGCCTCCCAGACCCAAAACCATTTCGTTATCGTTGGATACGATTCTGCCCACAATTCCGATGCTGTATTGATGTGTTAGGAGAGATGACAAACGCCGATCAAAATAGCAACTCTTCTACATTATCTAATTGTGTAGACTTCTTGTAAATTAAGTAATGCAGATGTGTATCAATAATTGAAAATGAAACCAACCACTGGTGGTCCCCGGACCACTGGTTTAAGCGATATTAAACTGCGTGCGCGCCTCCTGCATGCACGTGCAGCCCCAGGGTTCAGAGGCACTGACAAGCCTTGACAGCTATACCTGCCGATGGCCAGATCGCGCCGATAACCCCCGCTGTCGCCAACAAAGCCCACAAAAAGGGCTCCAATTCCCCACCCTCCCTCAGACAGACACCGGGTCGGCCTGTGGGGGCGAGGAGACAGCCATCAGCCTTTCTCTGTCCGTGCACTCGCCCTCTCACACACACACACACACACACACACACACACACACAAGCCCCCCACTCAGTCGCACATGAATGGGGGATCCAATTGATTCCCTTTTCACCACGGTCCATTTTCCCAGCCGGCCCCGACACAGAGGGAGGATTTTGTGCTCATCTGCCCTTCCTTGTGTACCTCATATCAGGGGGGGGAGACTTATAGAAAGGAAAGCAAAAAAAAAAGGGGGGAAAGAAAAAGTGTGTGTGTGTGTGTGTGTGTGTGTGTGTGTGTGTGTGTGTGTGTGTGTGTGAGGGTGGGGGGGGGGGGGGGGATCTTTATCAGAAAGCGAATTAACGCTCATAGTGCTCCATTTGGAAGGTATATCAGACCAATCCATTAAAAGGGGCCTTCAGAAAAGGAAGGGAGCCGGCACGGGGAGGACACCTTGAGAATGAACAGAAGACCTTGCTGAAACAGCACTCTTCACGCGCACACACACACACGCACACAGAATGGGAGAGGGGGAGGGAGGGAGAGAGAGAGAGAAAGAGAGAGAGAGAGAGAGAGAGAGAAAGAGAGAGAGAGAGAGAGAGAGAGAGAGAGAGAGAGAAAGAAAGAGAGGACACACATATAGAATGTGTGAGAGACAGAGGGGGAGACAGAGAGAGAATGAGAGAGAGTGAGAGTATAAGGCACAGTGAAACGAGTGTGTGAGAGAGAATGACAAAGAGAGAGTGGGTTAAAGAGAAACAGAGAGAGACAGAGACTGTGCGTGTGCATGTGTTACTGTGCGTGCGTGTATGGGGGGCACACAGTGGTCTAGAATGTCCTGGTAAATAAAGCCTACAGTATGTGTGTTACATTCAGTGATACATGATGCAAACCAGAATGTATCGCGTGGTCGCCCAACATCAGTAGCAGCCGCAAAGAAGAACCAAAACAAAAAAACAACACCTACTTGTGTGTCTCATGTCTATCGCATGTGACGAAAAACAAATCATGATTTCACGTAGAAAAGTTTGAAGTTTGATGCATAGAATTCAAACTCCTGCATCTTCTTTTCACTACATAGTAGGGATGGGACGATACGCGATATTATCGTTTATCGTGATAAAAAACACGATAATCGTATCGTGGAGATTTAATATATCGTCCTCCGTCATGCACTGGGATCAATTCAACTTTTATTTGCAGAGCTGCATATCCGGTACCACATAAACCCTCTATAATTGGTAAAAGGTACTTGATAAGTACTTGATAAAGTCTTTTTTTCACTCTCTTTCAAATGTCTTTGCCAAAAAATAGCCAATCTAACGCGACGCATTGTGAGCTTGTAGATCTGCTATTTTTTGGCAAATATTCCGCCCCAGGGTAATGGATTTTGATTATCGTGATAATATCGTAAATCACGATTTCTTTTGTCACAATAATCGTGATATGAAATTTTCATATCGTCCCACCCCTACTACATAGTATTATTAACACACACACACACACACACACACACACACACACACACACACACACACACACACACACACACACACACACACACACACACACACACACACACACACACACACACACACACACACACACACACACACACACACACGCCTGCACTGCCTCTCTCACCTGCACTTACTGTACACACATGAAACACACAAATGCTTAAAACACACACACACACACACGCACACACACACACACACACGCGCGCACACATACACACACACACCTGCCCCAACAGCGAGCAAGGGAGTTCCATTAATCTTCTCCTAGGCCTTGTCCTCTGTGGGTTGACCCAGGCGAGTGGGGAGGGGTGGGGGGGGAGCGGGGGGGTGGCTGGGGTCAGAGGTCAGAGGAGTGCCCCCTGTCTGGATGGGCGCCTGGTGAACATTAGCCCCTGGCCAGTGGGCTAGCTGGTGGAGGAGGGACCACCCCTCTGCACTCCGTAAGAGGTCAGCTATTAGGGGGGAGAGAGTGTGCAATTTGAGAAACCGATTTCTGGGAAAATATGAGACAGGTCGTAATGAAGAAGAGAAGCTACAGTATAGGCACTGTAGAACTGGAACGTTACGCCAGTGGTTTTCAACCTTTTAAGGCCACGACCCCCAAATAATCAGAGTTGAACTGGGGACACACATCAGTGTTTGGCGGAACACCGTTATTATGTGCCATCAAGAAATACAGACATATAGGCAAGCTATTTGCATCTGTATCCAAATGGACCAGTCCATTTTGGTTCCATTCGTACACTAAGGATTCCCTCTGGAGGCTTTTGTAACGTTTATTTCAGTCAGTGTAGAGTAACCTCGCCCACCAGGCATTCTGAGAGAAAGCCTGGTGTTCGTTCACAACAGGCTGTTTGGTTTCCGCCTAAAGCGCGGAAACCACTAGAAGAAGCGGCGTCACTTTGATTTGGTTCCCTCCGTTTGTTTCCCCAATCACTATTAAAATGATTGAGTAGCCTAGTGTAGTTTTGCCAGTCAGAGTTGGCCAGTAAGAGTTGGACTAAAAGATGCATATACCAAACACATTTTTCAAAAGCAAAACTACTCCGCATCAAGGAGTTTATTAGGTAGGCCCTAAAAGTATGTCCTTGAGCGCAGGGGAATTATTTTGGGTTAAAACTGAATCCGGTTTGATAGTTCCGACAAATTGTAGTCCTTTTAGTACTACAACATGACGTAAAGTGGTTTCCTCTCCCGACCGGATCAAACCTCGAAAAGTGAAGTGATCCCAGACTAGTGTAGAGAAACAGGAAACCAAGGGCATATAGTGAAGAGGAATATATTATAAATGACCACTAAGGATTTTACTACAGTATGCGCGTAGCGCAACACAAGCACACAGTAAGATCCAGAGTATTATACTTAGTCGTATGCCAGTAGTATTATGTGGTTAAAGCAGATTTAAAAGCTCACAATATGTCACATCACACAACCTATGACACTTTTTGCCTATAATGACATGCCTGAAGTCGGGATGCCAGGTTGAAAGTGGTTAAATGTGAATTATTCTTTGTCACTGTCGGGCAGAAACCTCGTATCTCTAAGTTTCAAATTTGCAGGCTTTTACGTAAAGTAAAGCCCTGCTTCATCATACCAGACTGTTGCACAAAACTAGTGAAAATAACAGATCTACAAGCACACAGATCAGCTATTTTCACTACTTTAATTCATTTTAAAAATGATAAACACAAAACAGTTTTGAACATACAAGGTTTCCACCCGACAACGTTTTATAATGAGACCCTGGCCGCTGCGTCTTGACTATGGCTCACGACGGTTGATAGAAGGACCTTCCTCGGCCAGCCCCCCCCCCCCCCCCCCCCCCCTTCCCCCCCACAGCTGACCTCATCCCCTGCTGATGGAAGTACAGAGCCACCCAGCCCAGGGGTGGCCCTGTACTCTTTGTGCCTGCTCTCTCCTCTCCTCTCCTGGGGAAGAGCTGGAACAAGCAGCCCCTCTGTCTGGAGGAACCGCTGAGAGACAGAGGCTCAACTCTATACCTGCCACTGCCAAATGGATCCATGAATAGGTGCAGCACACATGCATGCATGTGCGCCCCACGCAGACGCAGACACGCACACGCACACACACACACACACACACACACTTACCCCCTTTCTCTCCCTTCCTATCGTTTTCTCACTCTCACTCACTGTCTCTCTCACTCTCTCTGTCTGTGTGTGTGTGTGTGTGTGTGTGTGTGTGTGTGTGTGTGTGTGTGTGTGTGTGTGTGTGTGTGTGTGTGTGTGTGTGTGTGTGTGTGTGTGTGTGTGTGTGTGTGTGTGTGTGTGTGTGTGCGTGCCAGTGGTGTAAAGTAAGTACATTTACTTAAGTACTGTACTTAAGTACCGTTTTGAGGTATTTGTACTTTACTTGAGAATGTCCAATTTCCAATACTTTTACTTCTACTCCACTATATCTCGAATCCAAATATTGTACTTTCACTCCACTACAATTATTTGAAAACTTTAGTTACTAGTTACTTTTTCAGATACAAATTATAATGTTATATATAAGACATACATTAACCACTTTAGCCCTATTTTATACCTAGGCTATTTGAAAATAGCTGATCTACAAGCTCACAGAGCTTGTAGATCTGCTATTTTCAAACATTCTGTACTTTTACTTTTGGTACTTTAACCCTTTCCAAGCCACGGGGAGCCCCTTAATATTAAAGCCGTACTATATCGGACTTCCTAGGGGGGGAGGGGCAGCCAATCGTCTTTTCCCGTACTTTCCCGTATTTACCGAAATAAATGATTTACATCCGAAAATCGGCGATCGTCTAACCTTCCCTAGTCACCACTCGTGCATTGATAGCTCATGGCTGGTCTGACATGAAGCAGAAGTGATGTCATGGCCCTTTCCTTCTCCAAGGCACCTTCCCCCATTCGGTTACTGTCTGTACACGAGAGCTTCTACTGCAGCCGTGCTGATGGCTATGCTAGCGATACTTTTCAGTTCTACTCTTGAGTCACACGTGGATTATTTGAGGGGACATTTACGTGAACGGATCGCGCACGCGAAACGCACGGGGACATGATGCGTCAGCCGAATCTCCCACTCTAAGCCAATGCAGATTGAGAATTTCACTGGGAACTGGGGTGAGTAAAACAACGGGGGATCGCAGAATGGTAATGGGGGATGAAGACCACGTGATATAGCGCTGGATGTCTGGTAAAATGAATGCGGTTCAGATCATAATATAATAATAGAAATTTCACGGCTAATCTACCAACAACCATTCTATTTCGGACGGCAAAGTGTTAAATACATTTTGACGCCAATACTTTCATACTTTTACTCAAGTGCATTTTGAATTTCCGGACTTTTACTTGTAACAGAGCATTTCTGAATTGCAATATTGACACTTTTACTTAAGTAAATAATGTGAGTACTTTTTCCACCACTGGTGTGTGCATGCGCACGCAAGTGTGCTACACTTATTCATCAAGCCATTTGGCGGTGCCAGGTATATTGAGCCTCTGTTTCTCTTACAGTACAATGCCAGCAGTAAAGGATACATTAATTTGTACACACACAGTGAGTTTATGGGCAGGCTGACTTGTTGGTCATTAACAAGAATGTGTGCCATGTTTGTGATAAAGGTGATACAGACCTACAGTATAGTATATAGTATACTGTACATCTGTTCTCACCAGTGCCAGCAACGTTAGGAAGCCAACTTTCAGTCGCCTTCGCTTCCGTCTGTGATCACTTAGAGGTTCAATACAGCGTATCGTCGTTGTCGGGTGGAAACCTTGTATGTCCAAAAGCGTTCGTTTTGTATTTATCATTTCAAAAACAAACTAAGCTAGTGAAAACAGCCGATCTACAAGCACACAACGCCTCGCACCTCGAGGCGTTGTGTGCTTGTAGATCTGCTGTTTTCACTACTTTGGTGCGACGGCCTTGTCTGATGAAGCAGGGCTTTGCTTTACGAAAAAACGTACAGATTCGAAACTTGGAGATAAGAGTTTTCTGCCCGACAGTGTCGATATGATACAGCACAGGTGCTGTCATGGACATTATCCTGTTTCCGTTGACTATAAGAAGTGATTAGACAGAGGGTTACAGAATGCTAACTGGCTAGTGGGGCAATTCCTGGACTGTTGGCATTTTTACTTATTCTTTTTTAGTTTTTAGTTTTGAGAATGAGCAAAGGCACAAAACCCCGGTTTATTCAATTGCATCCAGCTATTTGTGCAATTTATTTTTTCATTGATCGGAAACAACTCTCATCTTCACAGTAACCCAAAGCAAGACCCCAAGGCTCTGCTTTGTTTCACAAGATGTTGTTAATTATGAGGAGGACGATAACCATGTCCATGAAGATGATGATGATAATGTAATGTGCATGTGTGTGTGTGTGTGTGTGTGTGTGTGTGTGTGTGTGTGTGTGTGTGTGTGTGTGTGTGTGTGTGTGTGTGTGTGTGTGTGTGTAATCCTCGAGTCTAAATAGAAGCATGGCCCAACTCAAATATTAAGCAATAATAATAATAGTCACTAAAGAAATGTGCTCCTCCACCAGGGCAGGTAGCTAATTGTGGGGCCAGCAATGTGTCACAGCAATCGGGTGCAGAGCACCCTGGTCAGAATAGCCGATGAAAATGGCATGAACCTTTAGACACCGGAAGTGCTGCGGTTAACGGAAGTTACGTCATACGTTGCAGTCCGTTTACATAAAGATTGTAGCTTTTAACTTGCTCTTAATATGTGTCCTTTGTCAGAATCCATGTTTTTGTTTGGATATTGTTTATTACGAGCGCAACCGATGGGTCGGGAGAAGTAGAACAGTTTTTTTCGCCAGCGGGGAATATGAAAAAACAATAACATCCGGTGAAATTCTCCCAGCGGAAGTAGCACCGTTTCATGCCGATTTAGCCTATGGTCTTGACCAGGCTTTTCTCTTGGCAGATGAGTAAGCCTGGCTACGCGAGGCTAGGTGCAGAGGCATTTTGTTCAAAACGGGTCACTCTTCCAAACTTTGGAAGCCAATCAGGATGGAATATGACAACTCTGACAAATCCATCTTGATCACATGATTATAGAGATAATGTTAACCGATTTGAAGTTGCACATGGTAGATACGATAACCTAAATATACAAAGAAATTACTGACATATTTGACAACTTTATACTTAAAAAAGAACATTGATAGTGGAAATAGCCGATCCACAAGCTCACAACGTGTCGCGATGCGACGCGTTGTGAGCTTGTAGATCTACTATTTCCACAATTTTTTTAATGTTTGAACATATATAAACATTTTTTTAACGATGTTAACGATTATGACGATTATTCGTTTATCATGATAAAAACCACTCACGATAATCGTATCGTGGAGATTGAATTTATCGCGATATCGTCCTCCATCATGCACTGGGATCAATTCACCTTTTATTTGCCGAGCTGCATATCCGGTACCACTTAAACCCTCAATAGTTGGTAAAAGATACTTATAATATACGTACTTGATTCAGTCTTTTACAAAATAATTGCGATTATGTCAAATAATTGCGATTATTTCAAATAATTGCGATTAAACGATTATGTAATAATTGTGACAGCCCTATTGTAGATCTGCTATTTTTGAAGTAAAAGGAACTACTACAGTATGTGGTTCAGAAGTTAGGCTAAAGTCTCACACACACTCCCTTCCCCAAAACATCCCCATAGAGCCCAAACGTGAGCGTTGCAGCGAGGAGGCACGTGTTCATATACTGTTTATAATGGTGCATTTCCCTGTGTGAGGCTGGTGTTGGGCTCCCTCCCCTCTGCTCTCTACTAGCCCTTCATCTCTAATGCATGAGCCCAGCCAGGGAGACGGAGCGGGCCGGAGAGGGGAGGGGAGGGGAGGAGTGGAGAGGAGTTGAGGGGGACGTAGGGGGGGAGGAGAGAGGGGAGGGGAGGGACAGAGGCAGAGCCTCTAACCCGGGCAGTGCGGCGCAACACTTTCATATTCTAATAAACCCAACATGAATACACGCGGTACACAGAAGGGAGAAGGAAATTGCATTTCTAAAGTGTTCTCTGTATCAAAGGGCATTCCGCTGAACATCGCTCACACACAAACACACGCGCACGCGTGCACACGCACACACACACACGCGCGCCAGTCCGGCATTTTCCACATTGGGGAGGAATGGACTAACACACACACACGCACGCACATGCACACGCGCACACACAAACACACGCACACGCACAAACAGGGGACTCTGAGGGATTACAGTCTGCTGACGGCAGCAGTTAAAACACGCGCACACACACTAAAACACGCGCACACACACACACACACACACACACACACACACACACACACACACACACACACACACACACACACACACACACACACACACACACACACACACACAGTATACATTTATGCACTGACACAGGTGTGTGCCCATGCACACGCAGTCGCGCACACACACACACACACACACACACACACACACACACACACACACACACACACACACACACACACACACACACACACACACACATGCACAAAACTTCTTAAGGGAAGTTCTACATTTCTATAGATACAGAGGCCCCATGGAACCTGACGACTCTGATCAGATCAATGCCCCCCCCCCCCCTCCACACACACACACACACACACACACACACATTCTACATGTGTCATCATGCAGAACACAGACAAATCATGAGTTATTTTAAGGAATTAAACCTTATAGTAGTTGACCAGTGTCCTACAGGGTCTGCTCCTTTATTCTGACTAGTCCAAATTGCTAATCCGCTCTACAAGCTCGTAGCTAGGGATGGGACGATAAGCCGTCGTTTATCATGATAAAAACCACTCACGATAATCGTATCGTGGAGATTTAATTTATTGTGATATCGTCCTCCATCATGCACTGGGATCAATTCACCTTTTATTTGCCGAGCTGCATATCCGGTACCACTTAAACCCTCAATAGTTGGTAAAAGATACTTATAATATACGTACTTGATTCAGTCTTTTTTTTTCACTCTCTATCAAATGTCTTTGCCAAAAGAATTGCCGATCTACAAGCGCTTGCAAATGTTCCGCCCCAGGATAATGGATTTTGATTATCGCGATAATATCGTAAATCGCAATTTCTTTTGTCACAATAATCGTGATATGACATTTTCATATCGTCCCATCCCTACTCGTTGCGCTGCTATTTTCCGCAAGAGTTTTCCTCATTTTGTCAAATGTTCGCAAACTTTGTTTCTCTACTAGCTGCGCTATATTTTCTAATTGAATTAAATGAAACTAGAAAATTAAATCTTAAGTAACAATGCAAATGTACTTAAGACCTTTTCAGGACCGTCCTGAAAAGAAAATCCCAAAGCACTACTGGTCACCACCCACCTGAAAACCAGGTATACTTATTAATGAACAGGTGGGTGTGGCCAGACACAAACATAATTTTAACACTTTCTGTACTTTTAAAGAATCTTCCTCAAGTATAATCATAATATCTGATGATCATGTTGTAGGGGGGGAAAAAATCACGGCACCCTGTATTTAATATTTAATAACAAATTACAAAAATCTTTTCCCTCCCTTTCCAGTTGGCAGCCTGCATGCATGGCGTCTCCTGGCAGCCCCCACTTTAAAGACCCTGTGGTGTAGCAGGGGAGGTAAATATTGTGCAAAACACGCGCGTATCTCTGTGAGTCAAAAGGCGTCTCATTTTTGGCCTCATCTCCTTTAGAGCAGGCCATTTAATTTCAGACCGCTGATACGCGTCCCTCCCTTTCACAAGAGTTAATATCCCATTCTCCTCCTCCTCCTCCTTCACTCTGTGTGTGTGTGTGTGTGTGTGTGTGTGTGTGTGTGTGTGTGTGTGTGTGTGTGTGTGTGTGTGTGTGTGTGTGTGTGTGTGCGTGTGTGCGTGTGTGTGTGCGTGTGAGATGGACTCTCACTGACAGCCTGTAATGCGGGCCTGTATGCATTGATTATATGACACCCTCTATTCAGGTGTGCTATTAAAAGTTCCCCTCCTCTCTTCCCTTGCCCCCCCCCCCCCCCCCCAATCCTTTTCTTTTTTTTCCCCCTTCTCTCTTTCCTCCCTTCTTTTCCTCTGCGCTCTGCCAGCGGAATAATGTTCAATAAAAAAAGTGGGGTAATGTATGTGCGTGTGTGTGTGTGTGTGTGTGTGTGTGTGTGTGTGTGTGTGTGTGTGTGTATATGAGAGAGAGAGAGAGAGAGAGAGAGAGAGAGAGAGAGAGAGAGAGAGAGAGAGACTAAGGCAGGGAGCCAGGCATTGGGGACAAGACGACATGGGGGTGCCCAGACGGAAAGACTAGTTACCCCGGAGCCCCTGACTATGGATGAAGATACGCCCATGTTATTCACTACGGCGCAAAGAGCTAGGGAGGGGCCAGGCTAGGGGGAGGGGGGGGGACTTTGGGGTGCTCGGGGATTGGTAATTGCATTTAAATTACATGAAGGACGCTTCGAGTACTCGCCACCCACCATCCCCTTCCGCCACTCCCCTATATGTACCTCTAGTCTGCAATACCCCCCCCCCCCCCCTCCCATCAGCCCTCCCCCTTCTCACACACCCCTCAAGGCGGACGAACAAATGTGCAAAGAGGACACAGACAGTGAATATGCTGCGATAATTAGTGTGGAGGAATGTTTGTCTTGTGAACGTGCGTGTGTCTGTAACAATGAGGTTTTAGCCCCGCAAGTGGCAAGGCTTTAAAGGCCCACTTCACCTCTGGGGACAACCAGATCTTATTTTATTGTTGTTTGGGACACGATCAACACAATCCTGAGTTATTTCTTGTGTTCAATCTGTGTTTTGAGATATTTTAGTATTTCAGCATGACTAGTGATGCATTTTGCATCATATGATGCATCATGCTGCATCCCAGAGGTGAAGTGGTCCTGTCAGTCACTTTTGTCAATCCGTTCGGCTGGTACATCCAACACTTTACTTTACAAACAAGACATCTCAAGAACTACTGGCTGGATAGCCATGGAATGTTCTGTGCACCGCCACCTTCATACACCGCAGTGGATGAACCTTCCTTATTGTGGTGACCCCATGGCAGAGTCCTGCACGGGTCCAATTTTGCCACCCCGCGCCCGCCTCATCCGTCATTAATCAGATCCGCGGACGACCTGTTACAAGAATCAAAACCAGATCCACCTCACCCAGGGCCATTGGGAAAAGTGGGACAACTCCCGAAAGGCCGGTCCATTCCCGGCCGGTCCAGGCCGGCCATTAAAGAAATGGCCAGCCCCATAAAGTAAATATAACTCATGTAATTGGCCCACTGGCTTGTCTCTCATGATCTGAAATGGCCAATCTTTGAGTAGCAGCAGTGCTATAGAGCTCACAGCGCGGCACAGTGTGCCGCGCTGTGAGCTTGTAGATCTGCTATTTTTGAAAAATCTTGAAAATGTGTGCAAGTATTTCAAAGTTTTTAAAAAAAACCTGTTTCTATGTCAGTGGTGCTCAAATATTTTCATGTGAAGGACCCCCAAAATGATATGTATTTGGCCACGGACGCTTAAAAAATACATAATATTCAAAGATTTGGAAACATTTTCACAACTTCACAAAAATAGCAGATCTACAAGCTTGCAGCCTGGCACTCAGTACCGCGCTGTGAGCTTGTATATCTGCTATTTCTTCAATTGCTAAAGTATAAAATAATGAAGGCCGCTCCACCTTGGGCCCTAGTAACTCAGTCCCCATTCCTTATCGTGCGAGTTCCCACTGTCTCACGCTTGCATGTAAATATTACGTCAAGGTATCATACAGTAGATGTCTCTTGGGTATGAGGAGTATGGGTATGGCTACGGTGATTGTGACTGCAGTGATTCTGTGTAAAAGTATAGGAACAAAGTCAGCTCTTCTGATCTCTACCACTAAGGAATGTGCCACACGCTGCCAGGTGCAACTCCTTCCTAATGGTGATGCTTTTATTAACCCATTTAGGCCAAGGATTATTGACTGCTTTAACTATTGAAAAATAGCAGATATACAAGCTCACAGCGCGGCACCGAGTGCCGCGCTGTGAGCTTGTAGATCTGCTATTTTTGAAAAATCATGATTTTTTTTGCAAGTCTTTGAATATATCTACTTAAAAAAAAAGCGAACATTTGTAACTCAAATATTTACTTCTGGGTGGTCCCTGGAACAACATATTTTGAGATGGGGGTCCGTGGCCAAATACCTGTAATTTTGGGGGGCCTTCACATGAAAAAGTTTGAGAACAGCATGATTTAGAAGAAGGATTTAGAAGTCGGGGTCAAAGATCGGGTCAAAGACATTCAAAGACTTGCACACATTTTCACGATTTTTCAAAAATAGCAGATCTACAAGCTCGCAGCGCGGCACTCGGTGCCGCGCTGTGAGCTTGTAGATCTGCTATTTTTCTAAAGTTAAAGCATAAAATAATGGTTGAAGTGGTTAAAATCAAACGCGACTCGGGCGCGTTCCAGGTATTTGAGAGTTAATCCATTAAGACCTGAGGCCTATTCTACCCAATGTTTTCCAAGTTTTCCTATGTTTCTGTATCAGTGGTGTTCAAACCTTTCATTGCAAGGATCCCCAAAATGCTATTTAGCCACGGACCCCAATCTCAAAATATGTTGTTCCAGGGACCCCCCAGAAGCAAAGATAATGTTAAAATGTAAAAAATGATGCCTTAAAAGGATATACAATATATTCAAAGATTTGCACAAATAAAAATAAATAAATAAAGCAGCTCTACAAGCTCAAAGCGTGGCACTCAGTGCAGCGCTATGAGCTTGTATATTTACAATTTTTGTACAGCCAAAGTATAAAAAAAATTGTTCAAGTTGTTGATATCTAAAGTGACACAGATCGCTGAGTGCAACGGATAGCCTAACGCCTGGCGCTTCTTAAAAAAAGAAACAGACACCTGTACTGTACATACAGTACAACACAGACCATTACACCCCCCCCCCCTGGATTCAAGCTGTAGTGACTAATGTGTCATTATGAGCCAACGGATTAAGATAAGAACTAAACACCTTATGAACTAAGATGAACGTTCCTGCAAACCACCAAACACAACCAGTAGACCACAATCCAGAACTGAAAAAAAAAGTACAACCCATACGCTTACGGCTGCAGGATGCCATATATACAGTATATACAACACGAGAAAACCCCCCTGTCTGAAATAAAGACCACAATCGGGCCTAATAATACCTGATGTGCCAACGTGAGACAGACAACATCTCTATGTACTTGTGCTCTCACCCACACAGTGTTGCTGGTGGATGGCACAGAGGCCGTATAGTCTCAGCAGAGGCGTCAATTGGGTATGGCAGGGGTATGTAGCTGCCATACCCTGGGTCCAGGGGGGAAAATAAGAGTTACTTTTAAATATAAATCCACGAATGTCTCTTTGCCCATCTGTTCTGGTTATTATGTTGTTAAATTACAATAAATTAACTACAAATGCTAAATTTTACAAAATGGTCACTTTAACTCTTTGCGTGCCAGCGCCCTCTAGGGGCCAAAGAATGCCAGCGCATCTCTCATAGGCGAGCGCTTTAGCTTCCAGGACTTCAGCTTCCAGGACCTGACGTGCTCACGTTGATGCACGGCATGGAAATGTCCCGGATGAAGATGCTAACAGAATGGCTATTCCCATTTTGTCATCTAAAAGATCATTTTTGGGCGATTTCGCCGTAAATAAACCTCGCGCCGCTTTCCTAAAACACAAAAAAGAGATATAAGCCTTTAAAGATGCGGTCTTTCATTGGATTAGGCGGAGATTGGCGATTGCGTTCGCAAATTACGGCCGGCTGGGACGTTGTTAGCTTTCGGCTAGTAGCTACAAAAATCAAGCCAGGCTTCAGAAGGCCTCTTATCATTTTATTCATTTAATTAAATAAAGCCGAACTACTTCGGGATCGGCACACTCGTGTACTCATCGGAAGCGGCGCCGAACATCGGGTGAACATTGGGGAGCTCAAAAATGTATTTTAAACCATTTTTAATGGAATATATCGTCGGACAGAGTAGAACGGCTAGCTGGCTAGCGGCTAGCGAGCCAGGACCACCCACAACTCTACAAGCAGCTCGGGGTAAGTGAATTAATAAAAAAAAAGATTGTATTGGATTGAAATAAAGCCGAACTAGTTCGGGATCGGCACCAGATGAGTTAACACATCGGACGCCCACGTGGTTAACGTGTCTTAATTTGCTGGTGCCCATGGCAACGCGTCATTTTACCTACCGGCGAGAGTACTGGCGAGAAAAGTAATCCGAGTAAATGTAATCCGAGTATGTCCTGTTTATTTCGCGAAAATCTTTTCTTTCAGTCAGGACCGTTTTTTATCATTTCTAAGCCACAGTGTTTGTGTTACGGCAGGTAGAAGAGGCTGCCGTTTTGAAATGAAAGTGATTTAAAAGCTAGATTAGGAGAAAACAGCATTTTTGTACAGCCGCTAAACAGGAAGTCAACGAGACACACAGCACGTCCGGGTGACGTAATTGCGCGCTGCATGTTGGGAAATGGAGTTTGTTTCATCACCGCGGTAGCCAAGTGCAGTAGCTACAGTACAGTATAGTTTACTGTACAACGCGTCAAACGCGTCGTGGGCCTCCAGCGACATCAAAGAAATTGACTTGTAGACACCACGTGGGCATCCGATGTGTTAACAAGGTATTATGATTATATTCTCCAAACGTGTATTCTCCCCATCTTGACAAATTGGTATATTCCCAGGTTCCGCAGAGCAGCGGCACAGGTGCAATGCATTATTGTTAATTGTGGCACGTTTATTAACAAGTTTAGCTGCACTTGAACAACCGTTCCAGGCTGCCATATCCAGCCCAAGAAACCGTAGAAACGGGGGAAAAATAGAATGTACTTCTTAAAATAAATGTATCATGCCTGTTGCTAAGGTATGGCAACATGACTGGTGTCTTGCACGCGTGCAAGACACCAGTCATGTTGCCATACCTTAGCTTTTTCAGAACTGACGCCACTGAGTCTCAAGCATCTCTCTCTCTGTCTCTCTGGGAAGCTGTGGGCTCAGAATAGAGCTCAGCACTCGGTGGTTTACATAAATCACAATGCAATTCACAGCCCAAAGACCAAGACGAAGAAGAGGAAGAAGAAGAAGCAGTAGGAGGAGGAGGAGGAGGAGGGGGAAAAGCCAACACACAAGCATCTGTTTTTGTTTGCATTTTATTCCCAAACATGAAATTGAATCAATCTTTTAATACTCCAGGATTGTATAAACACGGGAGAGAGGCGCTTGAATAAATATCGAGAATGAAAATGGATTTCGTCGTTGAAGACTATTATCTATGTGGTTTATTTATGAACGCCACGGCGGGTTGCCAAAATAGACACGATGTAAAAAAAAAAGAAAAGAAAAAAAGAAAAATACAGAGATAATGTGTTTAGCTCTTTTTTCATTTCCTCCCTTTTAAAGTGAAAGAATAAATATTGGGATTTACATCACATTTACATTTTTATCAAAATCAGGTTGGGGCCTTGTCGTCGGAACACCCCCTCCACACGCGCACACACACACACACACACACACACACACACACACACACACACACACACACACACACACACACACACACACACACACACACACACACACACACACACACACACACACACACACACACACACACACACACACACACACGGCCACACGCACACACCCTATCCACAAATTTCATCTCCGGTTGCCCAGGACGACTGCGAAAAATAACAAGTGCGACATGACACTGACATCTTTAACAGGAAAATCATTAAAAGCAACACGAGGGGCCAGATGATGCTGTCTGCAGCCACAGTCAGCCGCTGACTGATAAACACTGCGATCCGATCCATAAATAGACTAATAGCGCTTTCACCATGCGCTCCCACAACAATGCACTCAGTCAGGAAAGGCTGGATGGGTGGGGGGTGGGGGGGGGACTGTTTTTGTAAAACTGATAGATAAAATCCACTCAATCGCGGAGACCAATTATGGTCGCTGTATAATATCAAACCCAGTATGAGGCGCGCGCACACACGCGCTTACGCACACACACACACACACACACACACACACACACACACACACACACACACACACACACACACACACACACACACACACACACACACACACACACACACACACACACACACACACACACACACACACACACACACACACACACACACACAATCTATCGCCCACCTCACAACACCCGGCAATGCTTAACTACTTCGCTCTATGTCTCTCCCTCGCTCTCTCTCTCTCTATCTATATACTGTATAAACTTATATATATCGTCATTGTCGTGTGGAAACCTTGTATGTCCAAAACCGTTTGTTTTGTATTTATCATTTAAAAAATTAGTTAAACTAGTGAAAACAGCCGATCTACAAGCACACAACGGCTTTGTGTGATGAAGCAGTGCTTTACTTTGCGAAAAAATTTACACATTTGAAACTTGGAGATACAAGGTTTCTGCCCGACAGTGACGATATATATATATATATCTCACGCACACTTAGACACACACACAAACACATGCACAAACACACCGTCGTCGCAGACACATATATTCATAAGGTATTATGCACAATAACAGTTTTATGGATTTTAAATGGCATTCATTTACCAACATTGTGGCTGGCCATCACATGGAAGGGCTATTTTATCCCCTCTTAATGTAGATCACTCTTCCTAAGGCGAGATGCAGAGGGAGGTCCGGGACATTAGAGGAGTTGGATCTGTCTTCAGCCCGCTGATTAAACACTGGGCCAAAGGGGTAAAGAGGGAATAAAGGAGGGGCGGGGGGTGCACACTGCACAGACATATGGACACATAATAGAACCGTCACACGGCCGTGTCTGCCGGAACTTCTTCCCCACGTCCATCCGCGTTCCCATTCAGTGTGACGAGTTGAAATGATGGGAAGTAAGGGGCGTCACACCAAATTCTGGGCCCTGGGTACAAGGATTCACTGCGGGCCCCCCCCCCCATGAATGTTCGTCATAGGGGGAGGGGGTTTATTAACCCATTTAGACTGGGAACGCATTATTGCGCGTTATTTTGTGCTTTAACTATTGAAAAACAGCAGATATACAAGCTCACAGCGCGGCATCGAGTGCCCCGCTGCGAGCTTGTAGATCTGCTGTTTTTTGAAAAATCGTGAAACTGTCTTTGAATATTTCAAAAACCTATGTTTCCCATCTCAAAATATTTAGTTCCAGGGACCCCCCCAGAAGCAAAATTTGAGTTACAAATGTTCGCTTTAAAAACACAATTCAAAGATTTGCACACATTTCCACGACTTTTCAAAAAAAGCAGATCTACAAGCTTGCAGCGCGCCACTCGGTGCCACGCTGCGAGCTTGTATATCTGCTATTTTTCAATAGCTAAAGTATAAAATAACTAAGGACCCTCCACCTTGGGCCCTGGTAATTCAGTCCCACTTTCCCCCCCACCTTGTGTCACCCCTGATGGGAACAGATTCCGATCCATTATCGCTCTCCTCGGTTATTATCGTCGGCGTGGCGACGCGTACGGTAGACAAAGTTCACACACCTACCGCCACAACGAGAGAGCCATGGCATGTGATGCACAGCCGAGGAGGAGGAGATAGTGTTCTATAGTCTGCGCACGCTCCACCATGCGTGCGTGTGTGTGTGTGTGTGTGTGTGTGTGTGTGTGTGTGTGTGTGTGTGTGTGTGTGTGTGTGTGTGTGTGTGTGTGTGTGACAGGTTTATAGGAGTCATTTATCCTGCTCAGTGGGCTAGTGTAGTGCAGACTAGTGGCCAGAGCGCCGGGCGTAGCTTATTGTTGTGTAGCCTTTATGGGCTACATTAAGCACAGCTGAGTGAGAGGGGAAACACGCAGTACAATACCCTCAGCTCACACATGTCATACACACACAGATTAACTGCCTCCATGGGCCCGGGGCAGGCCTGCATGTGCTCACTACATGACCCCTCTGCACGGCACGCATGCAGCCCCCCTCACACCACCTCACACCACCACAGGTATATGAGTGTGTGTGTACGTGTGTGTGTGTGAGGGTACACAGCAAACCCTGACTGTTACTTAACTCTGAGAGTGTACAAATTTAACAAATGTGAACAGCATAACGTCGTTGTCGGGTGAAAACCTTGTATGTCCAAAACCGTTCATTTTGCATTTATCATTTTAAAAATGATTTAAACTAGTGAAAACAGCCGATCTATAAGCACACAACGCCTCGTTTTCACTACTTTTGTGCAATGGCCTTGTATGATGAAGCAGGGCTTTACTTTGCAAAAGAACGTACACATTTGAAACTTGGAGATACGAGGTTTCCGCCCGACAACGACGATATTTATAATACACCAACAGCACTTCTTCAGCAGCTGCCACAGTACTGTATATATTAGGGGTGTAGCGATACATTTTAACAGCGATACGATACGCTTCACGATACACGTTTAACGATACATGGACGATATTGTTTCATTCATGGTGATACGATACGATTGATTCAATGGTTTGATATAGTAACTATTTAGCAAAGAAATGAAATCTGTGTAAAACGTGAAACAAATATATTATTATGGAAGTAAACGCAGTGATTATCTATCAAATACATGGACATTATATTTCAACACATATGGATGGACAAATCCACCTTGACATGAATACAGACGTTACACACATTTATCGACCAAGAGTAGCTATATGGAACGGAAAGGTAATTAGACCCCTCTTTTTCATTTTCCCTCTTAAAATTGCTAAATGCAAGGCACAAATTACTTAGTTTCCAACTTTCCATACAATCAATTATTTGCATTTCAAAGCGATTCGATTACCGCATTTTAAGAGAAGACTGTCGCACACCCAGTTGAGGAAGGTCCTTCCTCAAGCTCAAGCTTGAGGAAGGACTACCGACCGAAACGTCGCTTTTAATAAATTGATACTTGGATTACAGCATTTTAAAACGATACGATACAAAGCCAAAACGGTACGATATTTAGCTTTTGCAAACGATATAGTAGATCATTTTTCGATTCAGTTACTATATCGTTACACCCCTAGTAAAACAGTTAGAGGAGAGAAACAGTCCAGCGCTATCTGATGCAAAAAACAAGTGCTGTGCCTCAACTTTTTTCTCCTACTGTGGGCTGCTTTGTTTTCTCTCATCCTGTCTTTGGTGTGTGGCTGTGAACAGGGACCAGGGCTGTTCTTCAGTAGGAGAGAAGCAGCAGTGTCCAGATGGTGAGAGATGAGCCCAACCGGCCATTAAAAGGAACTCTCTCTCCCCACCAGCCTGATCAATCTGAGCAATAAAAAGCGCATGGATTACACATCACTACTGGAATGCTCATTATTGGCTTAGTTAATAAACATGCACATCAAACGTGCACACATGGGCACCCATGCATAAACACACACACACACACACACACACACACACACACACACACACACACACACACACACACACACACACACACACACACACACACACACACACACACACACACACACAATTCAGTGCGTACAGGAATAGTACATACTGTAGCACATCTACAAACTCTGTCTACATGTACAAAGCGTCGCAGGGCTACGTTTTATGAACTTGTAGATCTGTTACTTTTGATGCGTGAGATGGTGTGCGACCAAGTCAGGCAACAGCAGGCACTTCCGAGGTACACACACTCACAAAAGCACACGTTGGTATCGCTATTTTTGTGAAGACATCAAAAGTATTGGACAGCATCGAAAATAGCATGCAATCACCCAAAAACTGCCGATCTACAAACTCTATGTTCTGTTGCACGGCACCAACATACAACTAATTATAAATCAGGCAAAACCTAACCCCTCAACTTAACTAGTTCACAGCCAAATCGCCTTCCATCGCCATTTTGAGGAGGGTGAGGCAGCCAGATCGCCAAACGTCGCCTTGGGGATCATTTTCTGATCATTTTGGTATTTTTTTGACATTTTTTGAGCTATAAATGACCTTTCTAGCTTAATTTTAGTCTAAAGTTACATATTCGAAGGAAGTGACATCATCGATGACGTAACCCGGAAGTCGTTCGGCCATAACATAGAATGGGCCTTTTTACAGCATTGAATGTTGACGTTTTTCTTATCAAACTTTACCATATCTAGACCGATTTTCATTCGGAAAAAAATGGCTGGACTGACAGATTGGTCACTCAAGAGCAAAAACGAGTGTAAATGGCGTGTGCACGACGTTCGGATCGTGTTTTATAGCTCCCGTTCGGCGGACCGGGAGACATAATGGCCGCCAATGGGCGCCGCCATTATGGGTCTACTGCTGTCCACTCGCTAGTCCAGACTCTAGGAGATTATCGTTGGGCACACTCTAGTGGATAGTACTAGTACTACATTTTACAACAATATGATCCCTGTTGGGTTAGATTAAAGCTAACTTGGAAATTAATAAAATTCCTGGCAGTATAGGCGCACAAAGCCTATTGTAAATGGCTGGGAGAGAGTTAACCTCTAAATGTCTAATCCTAACCTAACACGAGCTGAACATTTTCCTAATGGTAATCTGTTGGGCTTCTTTCTATTGATAGTACAGTAGGTAGACAGGACACAGGGAGAGAGAGACGGTCAGTGACACACAAAGGCCGTCGGGATCAGGACTCGAACCCGCGACGCGCTGTCAGGCATCAGAGCCTATGCCAAATTCGTTCTCCCGCTACACCACTAAAATGTGGAACGCCCTACCGAAGGCCTTAAAGGAGTGTAAATCCCTAACTTCCTTTAAAGGTGATACACCATGCATTGAGGCTAAATTACCACTCCTGAATATGAGCCTCTCTCATTTTTTAATGGCTCTCAGAGCATTTTCAGCTGCAGTACCACCTTTGCCCTGAACTGCGCCCCCCCCCCCAAATCTTTTTGAAAAAACTTTTTTTTTTGAAAAAAAAAAAAAATCTTTTTTGGAAAAAAAAAATTGAAAAAAAAAAAAAGGTTTTTCTTCAAAAACGGCCGATGATGACGTCATCATCGGCAGCAAATCTGGATAGCCTGTTTTGAGAACCCGTGGGATACTTTTAACCTTTGCCTCAAAACCAGGGAAAGACACAACGGTCAGAAATGGGACTTTGTGGGATAGAAGGTGCTAGTGGGACCCCAAAAAAAGGTTTTAAAAATCACCTTTAAAGCCGCTCTGAAAGGCCACTTACAGGCGGCTGCTACTCGT